>NW_028190340.1:0-107446 GCF_048542155.1 Nylanderia fulva | reverse complement strand
TTTACCAACATTAATATATATAACAGAGAAAAGTATAGAATCGAAAGGATCTGAATAGCTCAGCTGGAAGAGCAGTCGCCCGGCAAGCGAAAGGTCTCGGGTTCGATTCCCGATTCAGCGATATTCGGATCTATATTTTTCTCTTGCATTCATTTATTTATTTTCCGTAGGGGGGTTAAAGGGGTATTGAAATTAAATCTCAAAATATGAGATTATTTCATATTTAAAATCTTGGCCGTGTCCAAGTAAAAATTTGGTGCCTTGTGCACCGGTATTTAATTCTAACGAAAAATTACTTAGTTTCGTTAGGATAACGCATTGTCATCCGCGATTTGGCTCTTGTTGCCCGTCTTATACGTTAAATTTATATTTATATTACAGAGCCTTGTTAAAACTCTTATATTTGATACACGCTGGCTTAAAAAATGCGTTTGTTTACCAACATTAATATATATAACAGAGAAAAGTATAGAATCGAAAGGATCTGAATAGCTCAGCTGGAAGAGCAGTCGCCCGGCAAGCGAAAGGTCTCGGGTTCGATTCCCGATTCAGCGATTTTCGGATCTATATTTTTCTCTTGCATTCATTTATTTATTTTCCGTAGGGGGGTTAAAGGGGTATTGAAATTAAATCTCAAAATATGAGATTATTTCATATTTAAAATCTTGGCCGTGTCCAAGTAAAAATTTGGTGCCTTGTGCACCGGTATTTAATTCTAACGAAAAATTATTTAGTTTCGTTAGGATAACGCATTGTCATCCGCGATTTGGCTCTTGTTGCCCGTCTTATACGTTAAATTTATATTTATATTACAGAGCCTTGTTAAAACTCTTATATTTGATACACGCTGGCTTAAAAAATGCGTTTGTTTACCAACATTAATATATATAACAGAGAAAAGTATAGAATCGAAAGGATCTGAATAGCTCAGCTGGAAGAGCGCAGTCGCCCGGCAAGCGAAAGGTCTCGGGTTCGATTCCCGATTCAGCGATTTTCGGATCTATATTTTTCTCTTGCATTCATTTATTTATTTTCCGTAGGGGGGTTAAAGGGGTATTGAAATTAAATCTCAAAATATGAGATTATTTCATATTTAAAATCTTGGCCGTGTCCAAGTAAAAATTTGGTGCCTTGTGCACCGGTATTTAATTCTAACGAAAAATTATTTAGTTTCGTTAGGATAACGCATTGTCATCCGCGATTTGGCTCTTGTTGCCCGTCTTATACGTTAAATTTATACTAATTGGTTTAATTTTATTTTTAGTGGCTACTGTACAATGATAACTTTTTTCTTTAATCTCATGCAAAAACGAAAGTCTGTACCAAACTTCAGTTTGCTAACATTTCTTGTGAGATATCGCTCAATTTTTATCTAAAGTAACTATAGTATAAAATATATCGAGAGTCACTATAAAAGCTACACGCATGCACATACATATGCATGCAAATACACAAGCATGTGCGCACGTAACCATAGCTATATGTTTACATATACATATTTTTTAATATATCTTTTAATGAACTTTGCAAAAATATGTGAAATCCCACTAAAAAGACATCACAGATGTAAAAAAAGTGCTAAATTATATCTTTCGCAACAATAATTCTTTACAAATAGTCGTAATCAAATATATTATCTTCTCAAAAATTAAGTTTATAGCCAAAATAATTTTTGCAAAAATTAATCATTATCAAAAATATTTTTTCAAAAATTATATTTATAAATTATATTTTATTTTGTTAACAATACTAAAAAAAAATTAAAATATTAGCATTAAAAAGTAGTGAAATCAAAAAATTGCACTAAGTAAATGACAACATAATATATAATATTTAGATAAATTTTCTATAATGGTACAAATGTATAATTATTGCTTTATTTTAAAATGTTTATAATATATATAATAAACTAAATTCACTAAAATATATATATTTATTTATTTATTTCTCTTTAAATTTAAATAACATGAATAATTATGTAATTAATTAAACTGGAATGTATATACATTGTAAAGTTATTATATATTTTTATAAATATTTAGATAAAAATTTATATATAATAAAATAAATTATTTATCTCTAAATAATTATTTAATTCAAATATATTTAAATGTATATTCAAAAAAGGTAATATAAGGCACAAAAAATTAAATTTAGAAAATTAAAAAATTTAATGTTAAATAAAAATTTTAAATTTAAATAAAAAATAAAAGTAAAAAAAATGTAATGTACAAAAAATACTTAGCGCTGTTTTTATATTGTATCCCTTTAACTACAAAACATCCTTAAAAATGATTATCAGTAACGAAAGATGTTTATACAGGATATATCAGAAGTCGCATCCTATCTTTAGAGAGTGAATTGATGAAGTCAAAATAAGTCGAAATTAAAGAATCATGAAATTACATTTGAACCTTTTTTATAAAAAAATTTATAAAAATTTTCCTCAATGGTCATTTATTATAAATAATTAGTTAAACTACAACGTTTTGGCTGTCATTGCAGCCCTTTTCAAGTAAATCTATAAACAGTTACATAAAAATAATTATAATTTTAATACAAACATTTCATCACAACAAATAATTATAAATTCATATACAAAAATATGTTACATACCAAACGTAAATGCATAATAAATTAATACAGTAAATTAAATTCACTGCAAAACCATCCACCATATTCACAATTGTTTTAAAATAATTATAAATTCAAATAATTATAAATTCATATACAAAAATATGTTACATACCAAACGTAAATGCATAATAAATTAATACAGTAAATTAAATTCACTGCAAACCATCCACCATATTCACAATTGTTTTAATGAACAATGTAGAATTGACGGTAGCAAGCGAGGAATAAATAGATGTTAACAGCTAGCAAGAATCTTAGTCACTAATCTTTAAGAAAATCGAAACAAAACTAATGTGTCTTTCGCAATCTAAAATCTCATAACAAAGTCAAATAATTAAATAAATAAATAAAAATAATTTAAATAGCGTCAAGAACACGATCATAAATCCCACTAAAATTCTCCGTGTCTTTCTGTAAATTAATGCCTTTACTTTGTTTTTTTATATAAAACATTTCTGCAATTTCTCTTTTTCTTGTTTGTTTTTCTTGATGCAAGATAACCTTCTTTATAAAAAAATTTATAATGAAAATAATGCGCTTTAAACATCTATCTTAAAATTCTAATTGCGATCAGGGAGACATTGCAGATGCTTTAAAACATGTATCAGGATAAAGAAATTTTTACTCATTTATATTTGGATTGATTAATTAAACACTTTGAAGCATTTTTCTCAGACCATAACTTCTATCACAAAAAAATGACAAATTACTTGAATACTTTTTGTAATACTACTTTTACTATATATTTGTTAGTTATAATATTTTTATTGTAATCTCAACAATTAAAAATTTATAATTCAAGTAAAAATAATCTATAAAAATTTTTCAATTATTTAATTAGAAACTCTTTAAACTTTAAAGAAGGCTCAAACGTAATTTTGTTATTCTTTATGTTTGACTCATTTTAACTTTATCAATTCATTCTTCAAAGGTGTAACGTGACTTGTGATACACCTCTTATGGAAATTTATCACGAGTAAGTCCAATTAATCACTTATTTCGAGTACTTAAATTACTTCCTATCAGTATATTAAATGATACTGATATACAGTAATTTAAGTAGGTACTCGAAATAAGTGATACATTGATATACAGTAATTTAAGTTCTCGAAATAAGTGATTAATTGGACTTACTCGTGATAAATTTCTATAAGGAACTCTGTATGTATATCATGTGCTGCAACAATGAAGTAACTAAAAAGTCAAAAAATTTTTTTAAATATTAAAGTAGCCTACTTGATATGAAATACTCCATATACATTAATTAATATGTGCTAAAGACGTATACATATATGTGCTCAATAATTTTGATCAGTATATGTTTATTGTTTTACTAAACTGAGTTTTTAATATTGTTTAAGATTTAGATGAAAAAAAAAATTAAACAGATTAAAATTATAATATTCCTACGGTCTTGCAAGAATTATATTATACTCAAGACCTTATTTCATTGTGTTTACATTGTATTAATTTCACGGTCTTTACATGAAATGGATTATTTCGAGATCGTGTTATCCGCGTGATTGTCGAGATCGTGTTATTCACGTGATCGTATTGTTTTCATCATATGATGACTGAACGGATACGAAGCCAACGATTTCGGCAGCGAGACGCTCACTCTTGAGTCTAACGTACTGCGAGACAGACGTCTCCAAGCGAGCTATAGTCCGTGAACACTTAGCGAAATTTAGACTTGTATCAAGTTTCCAAATACATCAAGTTTTTTAAATTAATCTAAGCACGTAATTTCCTTCATTACAAATCCAGCGAAGAGCACTCTCAATTACGTCCTACTCCTTAACAAATATATTACTATTGAAGGTGTCAGCCAATTAGGTATTACACAACTAAATGAAAATTACAGACGATGCAATAATTTACTGAAAATTTTTTTTATTGATTCAAATCTAGTAAATTTATTTTTATAATTTTTACTTAGTTTTATGATTGATGATGACACAATCGAATTCCAGTGAACCAACAACTCAATATAGTAATCGAATATGTTTTAATTATTATATTACAGATTTAATACATTAGCGTTATTATTTAACAAAAAATCCAATGTTGCCCAATTGTTGAATCTGTTTAATATGACAATTATTACATGTTACATTATATACCCAGATAGCCACAGTAATTATTATGACATCATTTTGATCATCAAAATGATGTCATAATAATTACTGTGGCTATTTGATGTTATCAAGAGACACGGTAGTGTCTCGCGACCAGTTAAGGGCGTAGCGGAGACACCGTGTATCTTAACGCGAGTCGGACATTTGAGTCTTTATAATATTTCGAATCCTCAATAATGGCTGAAGCAATCGAGTTTATACTAGACTTAATTGATAGATTGAGTTCGAATTATATAATAAAAGTGTCTTTATTTCTGCTCTACGTGATTTGTAAGCAGAGATATATAAATGCAAAGTCGAAATATGAAAAATTTCTATTAAGAAACGTCCCCGTCATCATTATCATCATTATCATCATCGACCACGCATACATAGTAGTATCGTGCTACACGTATTCACACGTATACAACACATGCGCACACATATATCACACGTACACAACACATGCAAGATGCATGTAGTGGTAATTTTGTCCATCTCGCACGTTTTACAACAGATGGCGATAGTGGCGCTCCGCCATATCGGCAGCGTGCGGGGTTATGTTGGCTAACTCTCTCTCTCTCTCTCTCTCTCTCTCTCTCTCTCTCTCTCTCTCACTCTCTCTCTCTCTCTGAAGTGGAAAAGACGTGTGTCACATCGCTCCGTCAAAATACTGAGTTTTCACCGGTAAACAGTGGAATAGAAGTATAATAAGTTATTCAAGTTACGCTGCCATAAAAAGGGGATAACTATGAAAGTTATCTAGCCGGGATATGGCGATCTGTGACAGTGAGCAGTGAATTTATTCTAGGGAGCATTGAAGTCTCGTAAGACAAGTAGACATTATACGTGGACACAATAGTGCTGACGTGTGAAAGTGGATCACAGGTGAGTGATCGATTAGGCTGATATTAGCGGTTTCGGCCGGTAATTATCGGCATGGACGATGAATATGCAGAGTATCGATGCTCGGCATGTAGGAAGGCAATAAAGAATAAAGTCGTCAAATGCAAAACTTGTATAAATAAGCTTTTTTACCATCCAGGATGTGTAATTAAGCATAAAATTCTGGACAGTAGACAAGAATTAGTGCCGTGTAAAGGCCCATTTGAGGAGTTTTTGATTGATAGTAAAGAAACAAACATGAAGACGGCAGGAAGAGATAGGACATCGTCTACAGGATCCGTGGGATCTGCAGGATCGTTCACAAGTAAAGGATCAGGCATTGATGTAAAAGTAGACTGGATCATAAAAACTGTAAAGGAAATAAAAAATGAAACAGCCTGTAAAAATGAAATTAAACTAATGATTAAAAAAGTAGTTCAAGAAGAATTAGTAAATGTTAAGCAAGAACTGGAAAACTTGAAGAAAATGATACAGGGAGTAACATGTGTATCAAAGGAAGAATCGCAGATAAGCTACAGTGAAGCGGTTAAAGGGAAGAAGGAAGAAAACGTTATAATTGTTAAGCCGAAAATGCAACAAGAGAGTGAAGCCACTAAAAAATTGATAAAAGAAAAGGTGGATATTAAGAGTATGGCTATGGGAATAACGAAATTAAGGAAAGGAAGCAAGGGAACAGTGATCGTGGGTTGTGAAACCGGCGAGGAGGTGAAAAAATTGAAGGAGACAGTTCAAGCTAAGCTGGGAAAAATTATAAAGTGATAGAGTCGCCTCAATCAAAACCAAAGATAAAAATTATTAATATAGGTGTAGAAGAGATGAAATTAGATGATAATGAACTTATAAATACGATAAAGATGCAGAATAAAATAGATACAGCAAATATGCGAATTGTGAAGAGAATGATCAAAGAAAGGAGAAATAATCAATCTGAAAGAAAAGGAAATGAAGAAGGGTCAATAATAATAGAAGCAGATGAAGAGACACATGAGCTGATATTGAAGAAAGGAAAGCTAAGTGTAGGATGGAAGAAGTGTCCGGTATTTAATCACATCAATGTTAAAAGATGTTTCAAATGCTGGGGATATTATCATATTGCAAAAAATTGTACGCGAGAGGAAGCATGCTATAAATGTGCAGGAAGTCATAACTCGCGTGATTGTACAGCGACAAAGAAGAAATGTGTGAATTGTATGTTCAAAAATCGAACATACAATCTGAATATAAGCGATGACCATGACGCCCTTAGTCCGGAATGTCCGACCTTTAAGAGGGCGCTACGGGAGGAGAAGAGGAGAGCAGGCTGGGAGGACGCTAAATAGCAACCACAGGAAGAAGCGGAGATAATACTATATACAAATGCGCAAAGTTTAATTGCGCACAGAGATGAGATACAACATCAGATCATGAAGAAAATAAATCCTGCGTTCTTAGCATTCTCGGAGACCAGAGTGACTGAGGATATCGAAGACAGTGAAGTGAACGTTCCGGGTTATAGTATAGTTAGATGTAATGCTGAGAATAGGAATACGGGAGGAGTTATTTTATACGTTAGAAGCGATATTAAATATGAAATAGTACTAGAGGGAAAAAAAAAATTAGAATCGAATTGTTGGTGTGTTGCGGTAGAAGTAAAAGATAAATTATATAAAAGAGTGATAATGGTAATATATCACTCACCGAGCGCATCGCACGGAGATTTCTTGAGATTTTTCGAGGATATAGTAGAAGAGTTTATAATAAAGGGAGAATGCATGGTAATAGGAGATTTTAATATAGATCTTATGAGAGATTCGTTTTATGCGAATAAACTGCAAACGACAATGCTAAGCTTAGGTATGAAACAATATGTTAACGAACCGACGAGAATTACGAAAGACAGTCAGACAATTATAGATTTGATCTTCGCTAATAATAATAAAATAGTACAGGTAATTCATGAACCTAAAATTACGGATCACGCGTGGCTGAAAGTTGAGCTGAGTGTTAGTAAAACTGAAAGTAAATATAGAGAATTTAGTGCTAGGAATTATAAAGAGTTTGATGAAAATAAATTTGCTATATTAGTGAAAAATAAATTACAAGAAAGCCAGGAATGTCAGTGTGAATGTATGGGTGTCAGTGAGAGGGCGAAAAAACTTGTCGATAGTATAGTGGGTGCGTTAGATGTAATGGCGCCGAGGAAAAAATTTAGAATTCCGAAAGTTTGGGAAGGGAAGAAATGGTTTTCAGACGAAATAAAAGAGGCTGCGGATAGAAGGGATAAGGCATATAGAAGAGCATTGTATGACGATACCAAACAAAATTGGTCGCAGTATAAAATTGAAAGAAATACAGTAGTAAAATTAATTAGGGAGAAGAAAAAAGAATATTATGAAAATATGATAGATCTTAATAAAGAAAATCCTACGTCTATGTGGAAAACCTTGAAAGAAATAATTAGAGGCGAGCCAGTAGGCATAAAAGAGGTAGGAAATATAGATTTTGAAATTTTAGGCGATATCGAAGAGTGCAATATAGCTGATAAATTTAATTTATATTATATACAAAGTATTAATAGTATAATAAACTCTATAAAGGTCGTTAGATCCGGTGATATAATCGATCATTGGATGAATATAAATAAGAAAATTATTTATATTATCGAAAATAAAGGATTTATGGAAAATTTCGTGACTATTAAACTAGAGCAGTTAGAAAAAATTGTTATGGGATTGCCGAAAAAGAAAGGTACGGAAGAGGGAATAACTAGCGATATATTGAGGACAACTTTTTCTGTAATAAAAGAGGAATTTGCGAATATAATAAACAATTCTTTAAGAGAAGGTCTCTGTCCGGAAGGTTGGAAAATCTCTACGATAATACCGATTCCAAAGATAGATAAAGCGAAAAAAGCGAGCGATTATAGGCCTATAAATATGTTACCAATATTTGAAAAAGTGTTAGAATTAGTAGTAAAAGAACAACTTGAAATGTATTTGGAAACTAACGATATTATAACAGAACATCAGTCGGGGTTTAGAAAATATTACTCGTGTGAAACAGCGATTCAAACTGTCATTGACGAATGGAAATTAATAGTAAGCGAAGGAAAAATGGTAGGTGTAATTTTCATGGATCTTAAGAGAGCGTTTGAAACAATAGACAGAGAAAGATTATTAGGAAAAATGTATTATTATGGAATTAGAGGAATGGCTTTAGAATGGTTCAAATCATATTTAAATAATAGGAAACAGCAAGTGCGTTTCAATCATACATGGTCTAAATTATTGACAACAGAATACGGAGTGCCACAAGGCTCGGTACTAGGACCTTTACTATTTATAATATATATAAATGATATAATCGAAGGCTGTCCAGAAGGGTGCAATATAAAAATGTTTGCAGACGACACGCTTATATATGTAAGTGGAGAAAGTAGCACGGATATAGAGATAAAATTGAACACGGCTTTTAATATAATCGAACGTTGGATGAATATAAATAAGATAAAAATGAATGCAAGTAAAACGAAGTATATGATAGTTAGAAGTATTCAAAAAGAATTGAGAGGTAATACTATTTTGAAATGTCTGGACGGAATTGAAATAGAGCGTGTAGAGACTATGAAATATCTAGGTATAATTATTGATGACAGACTTCGATTTCAAGATCACTGTGATTATATGTTAAAGAAAATAGGTAAAAAAACGAGTTTCTTAAATAGAGTAGGTAATTACATATCAGTGTATACTAGATGCATTATATATAAGACAATCATAGCTCCTCATTTTGAGTATTGCGCGACGATATTAATAGGCATGGGGGAGACGCAGATAACCCAACTGCAGAAGGTACAAAACAGAGCTATGAGGATAATACTTCAATGTGATAGATACACCAAAGTGGAAAACATGCTAGAGGCGTTGCAATTTATGTCAGTAAGACAAAGATTACAATATAATATATGTATATTTATTTTCAAGATATTGAATAACCTGTTACCAATTCAGTTAAGAGATAAGTTACAAATAGTAGGGAACAAATGCGATAGGGAAACAAGACAAGCGGGTAATATCGAAATTCAATTTCGAAAAACAAGGAGTGCACAGAAAAGTTTGTTTTATGAAGGAAGTATATTGTATAACGTCCTGCCAGTAGAAATTAAAACTTGCGATAGGCTCGAATTATTTAAAAGAAGATTAAAAGCGCATATCTTACATATGTAAATGTTAAAACTGTATAAGAAAATAGCTGAGAAAGCTAAATAAAAGCTCATCAATCAATCTCTCTCTCTCTCTCTCTCTCTCTCTCTCTCTCTCTCTCTCTCTCTCTCTCTCTCTCTCTCTCTCTCTCTCTCTCTCTCTCTCTCTCTCTCTCTCTCTCTCTCTCTCTCTCTTTCTCACACACACACGCACACACACACACACACTCTCTCATTCTCACTCACTCACTCACTGTTCGTCTTGTGTACTTATTTAGTACATTCATGATTAAACATCTATATGCATTAATGTGAAATTTACTTACAATTAGTTTACTTGAAATATTCAATCTCTAAAGTGTTTATCTTATAAGATAGACAAAAAAATCTGAGTAAATAATAAGAAAAAAAAACAAGGATTATTATTGTCATAATTTTTTATCAATTAAGTACTCTCAACTATCCAATAATTAAATAAATACGTACAAATGTGCGCGCGTGTACACACATACACATATTGATATATTAAAGAGATTGAAGGAGAGGAAGGAGAAGATAAAAATTTAAATATTCACATATATTTTCAAATATTATATATGAATTTATAGTTTACATATCTAATTAATAATGAATTTCTAATTATATTAAACATATCAAAATAAAGACATACATGTATTTATCAAATAAATAAAATTATTGAATACAGACTTAAAAAATTTATTAAACATAGACTTAAAAAATTAATTAATTAAACATATTCCAAATTTAGAAAAAATAAACTTTAATTATATATGCAACAGCTTTTTAAACTAAATTTTTAAATTCTATTTTATATTAGACAATTATCTCAATCAACATCTACGTCCACATTAGCTGCACTGCAGACTACCTCTACAGCCACATTATCTGCTCCGCGGATATAGCGTTATGCCAATACGATACATTACATGTACTTACTTACTTGCCTTTACTGTACCAACTCTTGTTCTTTCCACGTAATCATGTTTTTACAGTTATCGTTTGCTGTATATCTTCCAGCAAACTTTATTTCGTGTGAAGTGTATTTAATTAATTAAATCTCTGCGAAAGATTGAGAAGATGAAGGGATAATTCAAACTATGAAGACATGGTTACATGGAAAAGACAAGAGTTGATACAATAATAAAGACATACATGTATTTGTATCCTGCTGGCATAAGGTTATAGAAGTTGATTGAGATTGAAAAATAATAATGAAAATAATAAAAAAAATAAAGACACATGTATTTGTATCGTGCTGGCATAAAGTTATAAAAGTTGATTGAGATTGAAAAATAATAATAAAAATAATTAAAAAAAGGAAATATTCAATCATCATTTAAAATCATATTTGAAATCTGTAGAATAAACAGTTTTTGCAAAAAATGTGGAGCATTTGAGCTCTAGTAAGTCTAAAAATAAATGTAAACATCAATTAATAATAACTGATGTTATATATATTGTATATTATATATATAAACCAATTTGTTGCAATATTCACTATAAAAGGTTGTAAGGGTAAGATGGCTAAAAGTGAATAATTTAAAAGATAGTTAACATAATTTTACATAAACTGAAATATTTTATAAAATAAAATATTTGTAATATTTCGAAGTTTATGTAAGATTATGTAAAAATTATACCTTTACAACTTTTTATAGTAAATATTGCGAGGAATCGATTTATATGAGAAAAATTAAGGTAATTCTATTTTGAAAATATAAGTGACCTTTAAATAACCTTGAAAATCGCCGTTTAGGAAAAAGTCTGTGTCAACTTTTTCTTTTTCGAAATCCTGCAACTTTTATCTAAATTTAATAGAAAATGTATAAAAAATGCTCGACATTAGTACACACACACACACACACATATACACACACACACACACGCATATGGGTAAATTTATATAAATAGGGTGCTTTAGGAGGAATGATCAGGATTCTAGGATATGATTGTACACATCATTTTAAGCAAAGAAGTTTAGATAAACATGTTTAATAATTGTTCTATTCCGGTCATAAAAATATACAAAAATGAATGATATAATCTCTAAAAACTCACCTTTAAAAAAAGGTAAAAAAAGGCGACCAGTTAAGGGCACGCCATTAACAAAAATTATCCATTGCAAACCCATGTAGAATCCTATCCTATTGCAAACCCATGTAGAATCCTATGAAAAATTAATCATTGCAAACCCATGTAGAATCCTAGGCAAAATTAACCATTGCAAACCCATGTAGAATCGTACCCATTGCAAACCTATGTAGAATCCTATGAAAAATTAACCATTGCAAACTCATGTAGAATCTTATGAAAAATTAACCATTGCAAACCCATGTAGAATTGTATTAAAAATTATCCATTGCAAACTTATGTAGAATCCTACATTGCAAACCCATGTACAATAGAATTGTATGAAAAATTATCGATTATAAACCCATGTACAATCGTAACAAAAGTAATGAAATAAAAAAAAAAATTGCGCCAAGTGAAAGTAGAAACTTGTACCAGTGGAAAATTAAAGTTGCAGACATATATAGAGTCGTATAATGAATCAGTAAAAATTTAAATTTGCAAATGTAGAATCGTACCATAAAAAAACTTATCTTTTAAAAAAAAAGATAAACAAGATGCCAAGTCCATGCGCCATGTGAAAAAGAAATAAAAAAATTTTAGTTAAAAAAACTGGGAGCGCTGCTAAATAATATTCTAACAATATTAAAATTAAATTGTTACTTTTAAGCTCATTACAGTTAAAATATGTTTTGTGTTTAAATTAATTAATGTTACTTTAAGGTGCATTGTAATTTTGAAACTTAGCAGCGCGCCCAGTTTTTTTAACTAAAATTTTTTTATTTCTTTTTCACATGGCGCATGGACTTGGCATCTTGTTTATCTTTTTTTTTAAAACATAAGTTTTTTTATGGTACGATTCTACATTTGCAAATTTAAATTTTTACTGATTCATTATACGACTCTATATATGTCTGCAACTTTAATTTTCCACTGGTACAAGTTTCTACTTTCACTTGGCGCAATTTTTTTTTTATTTCATTACTTTTGTTACGATTGTACATGGGTTTATAGTCGATAATTTTTCATACAATTCTATTGTACATGGGTTTGCAATGTAGGATTCTACATAAGTTTGCAATGGATAATTTTTAATACAATTCTACATGGGTTTGCAATGGTTAATTTTTCATAAGATTCTACATGAGTTTGCAATGGTTAATTTTTCATAGGATTCTACATAGGTTTGCAATGGGTACGATTCTACATGGGTTTGCAATGGTTAATTTTGCCTAGGATTCTACATGGGTTTGCAATGATTAATTTTTCATAGGATTCTACATGGGTTTGCAATAGGATAGGATTCTACATGGGTTTGCAATGGATAATTTTTGTTAATGGCGTGCCCTTAACTGGTCGCCTTTTTTTTACCTTTTTTTAAAGGTGAGTTTTTAGAGATTAATAATTACTGTGGCTATTTGGGTACATATATATTTCATACATGTATATCGATATGTTCAGCTAGCCACACGTCATTCGAATATCGAGCCATGTAATATGTTTATAGATGTAGTATCGGGACTCCTCCATAACGCATGAGTGGGTGATGCGGAGAAGGTTGGGCAGAGGGCCTAGGTAGCTTAATGGTTAGAGCAGTCGCCCGGCAAGCGGAAGGTTCTCCGGGTTCGAGTCCCGGTCTAGTCACCCGAAGGCCCGATTCTTTTTCGCGGATCCCACATAGATTTCTGTTAAAGCGTGTCGTAGTAAAAAAATTAGTCTATACTTTGATTTATATTTTATTTTATTTACTAATGTGTTAAAATAACAATACAAAAACAGCGCTAAGTATTTTTTGTACATTACATTCTTTTACTTTTATTTTTTAATTTAAATTTAAAATTTTTATTTAACTTTAAATTTTTTAATTTTCTAAATTTAATTTTTTGTGTCTTATATTACCTTTTTTGAATGTACGTTTAAATATATTTGAATTAAATAATTATTTAGAAATAAATAATTTATTTTATTATATATACATCTTTATCTAAATATTTTATAAAAATATATAATAACTTTACAATGTATATACATTCCAGTTTAAATTAATTACATAATTATTCATGTTATTTAAATTTAAAGAGAAATAAATAAATATATATATTTTAGTGAATTTAATTTATTATATATATTATAAACATTTTAAAATAAAGCAATAATTATACATCATTATAGAAAATTCATCTAAATATTATATATTATCAATGGGAAAATATTTAAAACGACCAACTGGCTATTATTAATGGTGTTAATTTATTTGTGCAGCAACGTTTCGACCCTGAATTGGGTCCTCTTCAGGCTAATCAATACAAAGAAAATTACAATTTATATAATACAAATAAAAAACTCTAAGAAATTATGTACAAAGAGCAAAGTCAAAAAATATATAATAAAAATATAAAAATTTATCAAAGTTAATAAATAAAAAGTAACCTGATGTTAAACGTCAATGTTAATTAATACATCTTAAATAATGAGATAGTAGGTATTTGTTCAACAAACGTAATGTTAACAATGTTTACCATGAAGCGATACAAATGTTATTAAGCCAGAACATAATAATAAAAAAAGGGAAAGATAAACTTTTACCTAACAAAAGAACGAACGTCGTCTAATAGCCAGTTGGTCGTTTTAAATATTTTCCCATTGGTTTAATTTTACTGGCATTCAACTTTCTTACTTTGATTATATATTATGTTGTCATTTACTTAGTGCAACTTTTTGATTTTACTACTTTTTGATGCTAATATTTTAATTTTTTTCTAGTATTATTAACAAAAATAAAATAGAATTTGTAAATATAATTTTTGAGAAAATATTTTTGATGATGATTAATTTTTGCAAAAAATTATTTTGGCTATGAACTTAATTTTTGAGAAGATAATATATTTGATTACGACTATTTGTAAAGAATTATTGTTGCTTGCGAAAGATATAACTTAGCACTTTTTTACATCTGTGATGTCTTTTTTAGTGGGATATTTTTTACTGTGCTCCTTATGGCCAATTTCTTCACTTCTAGATAACTTTATCCGACAGATGAACTTGGTGATTATTGGTAAATTATAATAAACATTTATCAATACACACACAATGAAGGTCTAATAATATAAATATTTTAAGATTTGGCAGAATAGAGTGAAGGTGTAACGAAATTACTTCTAGATAAATATGGTCAATACATAATTATGATTGGTCCGATAAAACAAGTTAAAGCAAAGAAAAATATGTGGGAGAAAATAACAATAGATTTAAAAAATATACTTGGTGTGTCCAAAACATATCTGCAATGTGAAAACCGATATAAAACCATCATGAAACGAAAGAAGAAGGCAATCGATAACAACAAAAGTACAGGGCGGAGTAAAATGACTGTCCCTTATGAAAATGAATTATCAGGAATTGTAGGATTTGATGATAGCATAGAACCTAAGGTATAACTTTAATTTTAAATCATGTAATCAATCTTATAAATTTTTAATTATATTTTGTAATTTTAACATTATTTGTGTATAAATATGGGTTTTAATGGACGCCAAGCATCTAGTTGTAAACAAGAAACAAACATTATCTAATCTTGGAAAGAAAACGTTTCTGATAAAAAGACAAATGCTAAGAAAAAGAAGATTTCTAATAAGAATCGAAGTGTCGAAGACACTTTGAAGGAAATACATGAAAAGGAAGAAGAAGATAGAGAACGAAGACATTGAGAAAAACTTGAGTTGTTTAAATAATTTTGTGAGAAATATTACGAAAAGAAAAGTGAATAATATAACATTCCAAACATTTTCAACGAATAAGTTATATACATTTATATATATGTAAACCCCTTCAGGGGGTTAGCCAAGTAAACGGCATTACTTCCAAATATTGTACCAAAGTATTTGCATTATTTCCAAATATTCTACCAAACTTAATATTGTGTCATGTTTTGTGTTCATTACTATTATTTTTTATATGTGATATAATAAAAGGCCAACTTAACGAGCTTATATGCTATTAATTGAAAAATTTTTATTTATTAATTTACATCATACTATACAAAAGTTACGATAAACGTTTCGACTGTACGACAGTCTTTCTCAATATCCTAATAATATGTTAAAAAATTAATTTAGTCATTTCGACATCATAAATAAATACAACAATTATAAGATTATATGACGAACGCAGTACAAAATTCATGATTGTTGGCATGAGTTAGAGCGTCAGATGCTGTTATATTATGTAACGACACTGTGAACAAATTAATATATCCGCTCAAATATTACAATACATTTAGATTTTTAATAAATAGTATTAACTTACTTTTTTGTCAACGAACATAACACCTTTGTTAAAAAATTATTTCTTTTTACTTAACATAATCACAATGTGTACTTTTTTAAAAAACAAATCGATATCTGTATCTTACAATGTCGGCGCGCTGTATATATACCCAATTTTTAAGATGACGTAGACAATTTTTTTAGAATATCATAATAAGAACCGTCAAGACACTCGGTGTCCTTTTTTAGGTTGATACTGTTGTTTTCTTCTTTAATATATATCATTTCTGATATCAACCTTTTATAATAATTCTTTTCATAATCTAGGATTTTTGTGTCGTTCCAATTGAAATTGTGTGTAAATTTTACAATATGATCAGAAACCACCGAGTGCCTTGCTGAATCTAATCTAATATTATTTTTATGTTCATTTACTCTTGTACCTAATTGTCTTTTCGTCTGTCCTACATATGTAGCATCACAATTATTACACGAAATCTTATATATGACCCCCGAATTATTTTGGAGCTTATCTCTGTCTTTTTGCGTTTTTATGACTCTGTTTAATTTCTTTAGACATCTGTATCCTACTGTTATATTTGATTTCTTTAATTCTGATGCTACTAGTTCCGAGATTCTTTCAATATAAGGTATCGCTATGAATTTTTTATTATTGTCATTATTTATGATTTCGTTATTTATATCTTGAGTCATTTCTTTGTTTAATCTATTAACAATAAGGAACTTCAGTCTATTATTGATTTCTGAGAAAATGAGATCAAGAGGATAACTATTGCTCAATAAAATCTCTATGATTAATGTTAAATTTTTACTATGAAAACGGGGATGTGATAATAATATTGACCGGTCTACTAAATTATATATTACACTTTTTTTGTGGCATATAGGATGATTTGAATGATATGAGAGTGTTCTACCCGAAAATGTTTTTTTCTGAAACCAATCTATGTATATTATGTTATTTATAATTTTGAGTGAGATATCTAAAAAACTTATGCTACGGTTATCCTCTCTTTCTATTGTGAATTTTAATCTATCGTGACAATCATTAAATTTTTCTACTAGATATGTGACTTGATCTTCCGGCAAGCAAAGCAAGATATCATCGACGTAGCGATAGTAAAACCTTATATTAACCTTTATAGTTTCAAGAATCCTAGTTTCTATATCTTGCATGACAATATCCGCAATAATTGGAGATAAAGGCGATCCCATAGGAGTTCCATGTATTTGTTTATAGATCGTTTCGTTGAATGTGAAGTACGTTGAAGTCAAAATGAATTTAATTACATTAACAAACTCATTTTTGTCTATTGATGTGTGGTTTTCAATGTAATGCCATCTATTATTTATGCTGTCTATTGCAAGGTCCACAGGAACATTTGTGAACAACGATATCACATCCAAAGATACGATTGTTTCATTGTTATTTAATTTAAGATCAGACAAAGCGTTGCACAATTCAAAACTATTGTTAACATGACTTTTACCTTTGGGTAAACTTGTCACTAAAATGTTGTGTAAATATGCAGCTAAATGATGTAGTGCTGTATTGACCGATGATACTATTACTCTGAATGGAACATTTTCCTTGTGAATTTTGGGCAAGCCATATGCTTTAGGAAGCACTGAATCACTGGAACTTAAACCATAATAGTCTTTTTTTGTGATCCATTCATTTTTTAACCATTGTTTTAAATTTTTGTTAAGGTCTTTTTCTATTTTTATTATTGGATTGTTTTTGATTGTCATATAATTATCTTTGTCATTTAATAATTCTTCAACTTTGTCTATATAAAATTCTTTGATCATTGCTACGGTCGTGTTTCCCTTGTCTGCTCTTGTGAAAATGATGCTGGGATTTTGTTTACAAAATGTCATGGTTTTTTTGTACATAAAAGTAAGTTTGTCGTTAATTATGTCTTTCCTAGTATTGTTGTTTAAAAAAACAAAGAACTGTGGAATAGCTATGTTTCTTATTGTCGTGAGATTAGTTATGTTATTCGAATTGCTTTCTATGTCTTTAATGAATTCATGGACAGCTGTTTTTTTATCAGTATTAATAGGAAGGCTAAAATCACTACCTAATTGCAATAAATTTGTGACATCAGCTGGAATATCTACATCAGTCAAATTAATAAACCATTTATCATTGGTTTGTTCTAATGGATTAATAGTTCTGTTTATAAAATTTGTTGCGTTAATGTGGTTATTAATATATTTATTATTTTGAGAGTTTACATTATTTTTCTCTGAACAAGAAAAAACTATGGGTTTAATATTATTATAGTAATCCGATTCTTTTTTTTGCAATAACCAACAGAATTTTTTCTTATGTAAGTAATGTAAGTTTAAAATTTGTTTTTTAAATAATCTACTATGGTGGTTATAAATCTCTTGCCATACCTGGGATGGGATGTTGTTATTTAATCTTTGTGTAAAGTATCTTATGTTTTTGTTAAAATACCCTATTTGTCTGTGCAAGTCAAATATCTCTATGTTTAATATTTCCATTCTAAATTTATGCAACACACTGTCTAACCTTTTTTTTGATTTATAATGACATACGTTAATATTACTATTGTCTGATAGATGCTTAGGTAAAACTCTGAATGTCCTACATTGTTTTAAAAATATTAATTTGGACACAGTTCTTATTTTGCCATAATTCGCCCCTAGCCAAGATTTTAAATCTTCAAAGCTTTGTTGTCCATAATTATGTTGTACAAACTTAAAATTAAAATGGTGGAACTTAAAAAGTGTATAATTATTACGCATTGTAAGGCCAGCGTGAATTAAATATATATATTTTATAAATTAAACTTCGGCTCGTATACAATTAAAATATGTGATATAATAAAAGGCCAACTTAACGAGCTTATATGCTATTAATTGAAAAATTTTTATTTATTAATTTACGTCATACTATACAAAAGTTACGATAAACGTTTCGACTGTACGACAGTCTTTCTCAATATCCTAATAATATGTTAAAAAATTAATTTAGTCATTTCGACATCATAAATAAATACAACAATTATAAGATTATATGACGAACGCAGTACAAAATTCATGATTGTTGGCATGAGTTAGAGCGTCAGATGCTGTTATATTATGTAACGACACTGTGAACAAATTAATATATCCGCTCAAATATTACAATACATTTAGATTTTTAATAAATAGTATTAACTTACTTTTTTGTCAACGAACATAACACCTTTGTTAAAAAATTATTTCTTTTTACTTAACATAATCACAATGTGTACTTTTTTAAAAAACAAATCGATATCTGTATCTTACAATGTCGGCGCGCTGTATATATACCCAATTTTTAAGATGACGTAGACAATTTTTTTAGAATATCATAATAAGAACCGTCAAGACACTCGGTGTCCTTTTTTAGGTTGATACTGTTGTTTTCTTCTTTAATATATATCATTTCTGATATCAACCTTAGTAGTATAATGGCAGGTATGGCCCGTCAAAACAAACCCCCACCACCGACCCGTCTGGCGCCGGGTCTTATCTTATCTTTCCCCCACCACCGGCGTCTGGCTTTTCCGAGTGTGGGTGTTAGGGGGAAAGGGTGTTGGGGGAAAAAAAAATGGCGACTGGCCCCGAAAGGTGGGGATGAGAATTTTTATTTTTTATTTTTTCTGATTTTCTCTGGATTTGAACCCGGGACCTCCGTGTTTCCGAGCAGGGTCCTAGTATGTTGAGCTAAACGAGATCTTACTAGTCTAAGGATTAGATGTGGTATTTAAGCTAAAGTTGCGTAGAGTACGGCATGGGGGTTCGGGTATACGTATGGCAAGGATAGCTCGTCGAATCAAATGGTCGATATTGGACGGGGGTGGGGTAAAAACAGTTCGGGTATACGTTTGGCAAGGATAGCTCGTCGAATCAAATGGTCGATATTAGACGGGGTGGGGTAAAAACATTTTGGCCAAGAAAAGCGTCGTGCGGTCGACCGGTGGCAGGTAGTAGCTGACAATGGCGTAGGGTAATAAAAAAGAACACGCAAATATTTGTACAGGCGAGCATTCCGACTCGCGTCACGATAAAAAATAATAATACATCGTCGTAGATTAGAAAGATGTCAGATAAAATTTTATTTTAAAATAACTCGCTGCTTAATGAAGGTAAACAGGAACATGCATGTGGAGGAAATTTCTGGAAAGAGGAAGTGAAAGAAAATTGAACAATAGTTTTAAATAAAAGTACAAATATGGATTATATTTAAAATATTTTTACAGAACAAAATTTATTTATTCATACTAAAATTCATATTATATATTGTTATAATTCGCTTATTTTTTGTGAGTAAAAATTTTACGAAATAAGTGTATGATTAAACGATCGTTATATTCACAATCTTCGGAAAAAAGAGCGAGAAACTGATTAAGATTATAACCGCTGCACATATAATATAAAAATACACAGCAGTATTGTCCGCAAGTCTTAGAAAAAATTCCTTGTAATTGTTGAATATTCCAACGATGGATGATGGAGTTTTGTCGAAGTCGGATGAGAAATCCTGGATACAAGGGGGGCAATCCGTAGCTGTCGAAATAAGTGGCTGTACCGTGTTCATCGAGGTAGAAGGCGATCCAATGTTCTCCAGGTCGATCGTGATTGTCGGTGTTAGCGACGATAGCCGTCGACCTCGTCCACACCCTCGGAACTCTGTCGGCTGCATAGACTCCAACATGTCTGGCATCGAGATGATGCAATGCTTGTAGAATTTCGCGAGAGTTCATTTTTTTTTTGTCCCGAATACGAACGAGTGTACGGTATTATTTGAACAATACCGGTTTTTACCTCTTTCGATAATGCGTCTTCTTCTATCTTGAGTTGTTTTGAGAGGTTTTCAATGTCAGTTTGCGTCGAGATGGAAATTGTTTCGTTCTTGTCCGTCAACGTCGATGACGATTCAGAAATCACAAATCTCTCTTCTTCTTCTTTTTCAATCTGCTGTTCGTTGCTTTGCTGATTTTTTTCCTCTATTTGTATTTTAGTTATATTCTCATTTACATCGCAAGAAACGGCGGTTTCGTATTTATCGTCGCTATCGTCGAAAGTAATTTCCCAACTTTCGTCAGAACTACAAGTAGCTTCAGTAGAGGTCGAAACGTTCTCGCAATTATTTTGCGCACTTAGCCAGCATTTTAATTTATAAGCATTGTATAACGCGCAATGAAAGGTTGTTCCAAATTTTCGAATCCCGTGATGACCGCAATATTGTACGATATCCTCCTCATCCGGTAGATTTTTAAATGCTGGTGAGGTACCCTCCAAATTATTTATATCTCTGGAAAGTAAATTCCTCAAGTAGTTTGCTTTTTCGTTACCTCTGACGTAAATGCAGCGCGCGTGTCTTGCAATTTCGCGGAGATACGAGGTAAAATATTTCGGATTAACTGAGCCGTCGAACCACTCGATGCCGTGATAATTTCGTGAGAGCCAATTGTTTTCTCGTCTTGCTTTTGCGGGTAATTTTCCAAACGCGTATGGTGGCATCATAATCCAGTGCTCGACAATCGGAGTATCGATCGCGACAACGGCGACTTCCTTCGCGATAAATTTATTGGCTTCATCGCGGAAACCTTGTATGTCGACGACTATGTCCATATTGTGAGATTTTCGTTGATGAGGTACAAGCTCTTAGCGAAACGTGCGCGTTTGGTTGTGTCTCGTACAAAACTGATTCTAGCGCGTTACATAGTTTCCACTCCGTGAAAAGTGTCATCGAAATTTCCAAAGGAAGAGGAGGGGGAAAATTTTCTAATCGCGTATTACATTACGGTGTATGAATACATGTTGGTGAACGAGTGTTAAAAGCTAACCGGAAAAATCGACGATAACTTGACGCGATGCATCGATTTCTATGACATTATCGAATTCGGCGTAAACGATACAATTAATTGTTTCGGTGAGCGCCTTATCTGCTCCGTTATTACAGCGAAAACTCAATAGACACCTAATTAGCAATTACCAGGCTGAGCTGTAGAACCTGCGTAGGACGGAGCGGGGGCGAAAGACCGCGGCGAAAAGGTCGAACAGGCGAACAGGCCTGATCCTGGGAGAGGCATCTTTAGAGACGGGTTTAGTGAAGCTATAAAAAAAGACGGACGAAAGGCATATCAACCGAGAATAAGCATATCTACAGTATTATAGAAATTTCTCGTTCAAAAAATGGCACCCGTCCCTGAGAAGAGGGTATGATTACAGCAGGTAGAGGGACCGACAGATTGGTTGAGATTGGCTATTACCCCAGAACGAGAAAAATAGGCGTGGCGCCCTGACTTCGCGACGAAAGGGGCCGAACGGTGCGTTGTATCCCACCGGGGGAGGAAAGGAGTAAGAGCAGAGAGAGAAGACAAAGAAAGGACGACGACAGGAATGGCGGAAATCGTGATCTTGAAAGGAGGAACAGTGTGGCCACCCGCGAAAGACAGTGGCTCGCCACACAAAGCCGGAGAGCCTCAGAGAAAGAAATAAAGTACATCCTTCACCCTTCCAGAGGAATGGCATGCTTTCGGGAGACAAACCAACAGAGGATAAAGCGATATTCTACCATGACCGAGAACGAGATAAATCCAACAACACCCAGGCTGTTGAAGCGTGACCACAATGTTCAATTTCAAACTATAGTAGCGGATAGCTTGGCGGGAAATTTTGTCAGCATTATAGCATGCGCTAGTAATACTCCGGAGCTTATTTTCGCTCTTCTCACCATTAGACTTGCATCGAGTATACGAATTTTCGACGTGCAATTAGTTTCTATAAAACAAAACGTATCTTTCGAACGCACGAGTCTCAACCGCACCTCGACGCCATTAATTAAGAATTTATCCTGATTGAAAACGTCGCAATGGAGGTGACCTATAAGATCTAGCGCGCGCCCTCCGCGTATGTAACGAGCTCGTCTCGCTATAGCGGTATTGCCTTCCGCTCCTGCCGTATCGTCCATGTGTCCGGGTGTATCCGCATCCCATAAGCACGAGGTTAGATGGGAAGTTTTTGCGGGCGATGAATAATTAACAATGCTTCGATGTACGCGCGGTACGCATAAGCGTGTTTGGAGGCGACACGAGCTTTTGATTGAAATACACGTCGATTTGATTGAAGATGGAATGAAGAAAATGATTTACGGGGCCCACGTTGACGCCTGATCCGGCCGAGACCGGGTAGCGGCTCGGTTTCTACGCGTACCCGAAGACTTAGTAACGTGTGTGTGAGATCTAAATATTCTTCTCCGTGACCCGGGATGACGAATTCTAGCGGGGAGTCGTCCGAAAAGCGAGGTCACGGGTTTGTAATGAATCCATTGCGAACTTTCGATGCTAGTTTGCGTGGGCGGTAAAGAGAAGAGATCGAGCTCGCTCTTTAAACACTCGCTCGAGTGTGTGTGAAGAAATGACATTCTTTTCTATCGTCGCCCGCTCTACCAGCGTTATTGTCACGGACAAGCGTATTTAGAAATAATGGTGATTATGAAAATATATCGTATACTGTGCGCTTTTTACCGCTACTAGCTTTACGGCCGTTTCCGGGACGATTTGAGCCTTTTTACAGTCGAGCGATTTTTCCTCGTATTATTTTTAGTTTTTTTTGTATTTGTTCTTTTTTTCCCACGAGACTTGATTTTCGATAAACTTTTTTTCTTATTTGTCTTACCGCCGTTTACGCGACACGGTTACCTGAGGATTAGCTGACGTGAGTCTTAAGCCTGCCGAAAGGAAACTGCGCTAACATGAATTTTTTCATCTGATTTATATCCCGTACCCCTTCAGTAGACTACTTATTTTTTCCCTAGCTTTTCTCTTAAGATTGTCACGCGATTGTTCAAACGATGTTTGACAGCTACCTTTAACGGCATTTTATTTCAACATCCTCGATTATATTAACCCCGGCCCGCAAAGCTTCTTACCCACTGCCCCTAGACCTCTAGTTAAATAGGCAATACACGTCTGAACATTCCTTCCGAGAAAACTAACCTATTCCATGACCTCGTTGATAGGGTGAACCGACAAAAAACTCGGTGGAATTCCGCCACCGCGAGTTCCAACCGTTTTGGTAATTCGTTATAATACTCCGAATAATAATCCATATTAATGAACAAATCCCTTTCTTTCTTATCAAAAAAATCCTTTACAGAGTATTTTTAAAATCTAATCGATACGTTTGAAATGTAAAGTCACCGTTAACGTGCCGGATTCAAATGGTATTTTGTTCCAGTATCGGTCTTTTATATCGATTTCAATCCGTCGGAATTTGTTAGGCGCAGCGGGATATAATGCAGAGGTGAGAAATGTTTTACCTGATTCGTTCCATATTTCGTAATCGCGCCCACCCCTGTGACAGGCACTATTCGGAGAAGAGGAGTTTGCACATCTCCTGTTATGTAAGGTTCGCAAATATCACAATAAACGAACAGTTATCGGGAATACCCCGCGCCAAACTACACGCTTCGTAACCATAGAATCCCTCGTCACGTACTCCATTTCGTCAAGAAAACCAGTAGTTTTAAGAAAACATTGAAGTAGATTTTTCTTTGGAATTAAGCTTAGATGTCGTGAGCATACGAACAATAGATACTTTCCCCCTTAGGAGCGTTATCAAGACAATCAGCTAAACCGATCATTTGCAAAAGGCTATCGGAAAAATGCATATAATGAATCAGATTGCAACCAGCAGGACACGCGAGGGAGAACAAAATACTACCAGCCTGTAAATTTTTCTTGCTTCAAACGAAAATGGGAACCGAATTCTTTGCATGACGAATTATCATGGAGACGAGCTCTTCCATGTTATTATAAATGCCGCACGGTATTGAGGCTTCCTTCGAAGTTAACACCTCATCTTTTTTATTTTTCTCCTTTCAACTTGAGAGTCGATTATCGACGAAACTGAGTATATTTTCTCCCGCTGCATCCGCCTTACATGAAAAAAGGTATTCGGGAATTGGATTTCGCTCAACGCGACTTCCCAGTCACCGTGTAAGTGCAGCAGATGAGGTAATTCCGTAATGAACGACGAGGTTTTATTGTCGGGGGAAATAGCGCATGCTGCTATTGCTTGGAAGAACCAGAAGAAAGAAAGTGATCCGCCCGTCCTTTCGAAGATAGTTTAAATTCGAAGCGGGTATCCAGGGTTAAATTTAGAAGGCTAACCTTGACAGCTAACTAATATTGTTGATTGCTACCGCGTCCCTGCTTTTTATCACACCATCGACGATAAAAATCCTCGTCGCTTAAATCTTTAATAACCGGTGCTATTCGTGTTAGTAAAAAATTCGGTCTATAAAATAACCCGATAAAGCGCTTAATTCATATACGAGGCGGTTTTCTCCATTCGAGGAACTGATGAATTCAGAAATATCTCCTCGATCAACTTCGATTCGTATTCCGTGTTCTAGAAGATTACTTTGCTCTACTGACGCGGACGAGATAGTAAAAGCGAGAATATTTAGCCTGTGTTTAAGCACCACGCATTACTTCTTTTTTATTCGCGCCGGAGCGGAGACAACTAGCGAGTTGCAATATGTTGCACACAGCGCGGGAAGACGAGAGGGGAGAGCAGTAACGGACATAGGGTTGAATTTGGATGGGGGACCATGAAGGGTCAGGATCCTGACAAGCGTGAAACAATATCTTGTAAAACCATCAAGAGTAGAGTAACGACCGTTGGCCTATTTTTATGCGTAGGGTATAAAATAACGACCACACCGCTCTTTGAGTGTTCTATTAAATCGATTCCACTATAAGAACGATGTAATCACAAAACGGGATTGCGCGTTACACGGGAAAACGGATGTCTTTTTATCTGTTTTTAAGAAATGTTTGTACAGGGCGGGCGATAAATTCTTTGCCTTTGTCGGTCTGTAAAGTAAAAGGTAGTCGACCCTCGTTTCTGGAAAATATTTGTGAAAGGCCTTATTACACAGTTGGTGTTTTGTCACCGTCAAAGGTTCTACCAAAACAAATGACTAAGCACTCGATAACCGTTAGTCGATAAGGAATAACCTCATTATAGATCTGAGGGATTAACGAAGATCGATTCAAATCGGCTGACCAATAAAAGAATAGAAAAGACCTTTGATAGTGAGATGGTGAAGAAAGACCAGGAAATTTCGTAGTAAAGGACCCCGATTGCAGCGTCGTATGAATTACTGCGATTTAAGCCAACCTGGACGACTTGGTACGCGTTAAAATTCGGTTTTAACGGCTCGCGAGACAAGGAGGAAACCCCATTCCCTACGAACCCTAGCTTAATCCACGGAAGCATGCCTCAAGGAGGCCCCAAATAGAAGCGAGAGGGCCGTAGGTTATTAGACCCACATAAAACGGGGGGGCACGCCCAGCACAATTGTCTCACTTCGCATGTTGTTTGGCTTTTTGGTTTAGCGACTCTACCTACCCGCCCCACCCCT
This sequence comes from Nylanderia fulva, assembly GCF_048542155.1. Lineage (NCBI taxonomy): Eukaryota > Metazoa > Arthropoda > Insecta > Hymenoptera > Formicidae > Nylanderia > Nylanderia fulva. Next base: position 80,791 of record NW_028190340.1, on the reverse strand, counting down.
CCTCACTGCTACTATCCTAATTATTCACTGTCCACCCTTACTTCTAATATTTTCTAAATCCATTCTACCTTTACTAAACAACAAAAAAATTACATAATGAGGATATCCCAATCGAGTAACCTCTTCTTCTCTTTGAACGGAGATGATAGAATACGCTATGTGATAATGTATCCGTCGTCACCACGTCGTAGTCACCGTCTCGTCGGAAGCGATATGAATGTGGTATACTTAGTCGGTTTCACTCGTTCCGTCTAACCTGTGACTGACGATTTTGAAAGTGTGATCTGGAGTGGAGGCACCAGACGATGGGGTAACGCGGAAGTAATATGTCGAGATCGCGCGCCTGCCTTTAATAACTTTGATTTCCTATGAGAGCGGTGACGTACCTATGTCACGTATGTAATCGAGCAAACTGAATTTATTCCGGATGATTCTACCGTTTTCTCCGCGTACGCATCGTTTAATAAGTTCCTCGATAATTCGAACCCTCCCAACAATTCACGTGCAAGAGGCTGTGGACACGCAGAAAGGGGAGCAGGCAACAGAGCAAGGCCTCGGCCAGAATGAAGGAAGGGGAGAGCAGAAAGAGGATTCAGTCAGTAAAGAGTGAGTTACTAATATGAAATTTTCGGAACACTATTAAGTATTTTTTGTATCCATTTCCGCTGATAGGGCGTTTTTTCTCGAAAAACTACAGCGCACAGAAGCAAGAGCACGACAGGCCCGGAAACTACGCTGCGCTAGGTGCGCGGAGTTCAGGAAACTATGTTGGAAGAGCCATACTCCCGGGGGAAAGAAAAAGAAAGAGGAAGATTACAGCTAGAGGCCTGAGAACATTCACCTAAGAGGGCACGCGGGAGATCCGTGGGCATCAGCGCAGGCTACTCATGGAGGAGACAATTAAAGGAAGCGGAGCATGGAGGAGGTGAGCAAGCCCTAATGACGGGTCGGAGCCGATAGAACTAATCTAGCCACGCTGAAACCACCTAATATAACTGGGCACCCACTACCGGTAATTGACAATATGAGCGAACTCACCTTAAATCGGAACCGCCGTTCGATTAAAGTTTAACATCTTTGTCTCGCTGAACCTGAGGCGTGGATTCAGAATACGCCACATCTCTGCTCGAGAAGGGTATCAAAAGTTGAAGGGCCCGGGGGTCGAAGAAGGGGATGAGAGATTCCTTTGCAAACATTGAATCTCGTCTATATTTACTTCGATGATTAGCGGACCGGAGAGCTTATAGAGGAAATTTCAGGTCTGTCGCTGCAGTCATTTCGAGATTTTTCCGACGAATCAGAAACTTAAAACAGTTTTTGGATATATACAGGATGGAATTGTAACTATTTATCGTTTTAACATTTGACGCAACCAAATATACAGAGATAGCGCACCTTTTTTATATCTCCAAGATCCGGGTACATATAGCCAGAGTATCAGGATGCAATAAGGTAGGGTAATGAATTCCCGCCCGCGTTGCACCATCGGTTTTCTCTTAACTTTAAATTACTTTTTTCGCAGCACAATAAGCCTAGGATCGACTTATGTCTGCAAGTGTTTGTTTTCACTACTTGCAAGCGGTAAGTTACCGCTAAGATGAGTGAAAAACGCAATCTTGAATACACTTTAGAGATTATTGCGAAGGTACGTAAAAAACGTGTTCTTTGATGGTTGGTAAGATAAATAAAAGTGGGAAAAAGATCAGTGGTTATTTAGCGCGATAGATAGTCCTAGCGATTTTTGACCGAGACACGTTAGGTTGAATTACTCGACGACGATGATGCCGGGTTCGGAGGTTGGTTCGTTGGGGAAAATCTGAAGTGGAATTGCACGAGGCACAAGTCGTGTGTGACGTAAGAGTCTTTTATTACGACTCTTTGATAGATCTACGTGGAATGTCCGCCGTAATGCAGCTTATCGTTGGAAAGTACACGTCCGAAATCCTATTCATCCGGAGTCGAGTGGGGCTGACCAAGCGAGACGAAACGATATTCCTAAGAAAACGGGTAAGGCTAGAGTGATACCCAACCCTTTCATACCCCTATCCGTGGTGCTTAGTATTACGCTTATTCATAAATCTTAGGGATCGTCCGGATATACTTGACGAGCTAATGGAATTGCGCGCGATCGGCGTGGAATTTTTGAAAACACTATGTAATTCGCCATTGGAAGATTAGTCGCGTTGTCCGCGTCCCGGATGGAAAAGATTTTGCGAAATGAGATCACACTGAGATTATTATGATGGCTTCTTTAGTAAATAGATCCTACGATAACATAGAACGGAGAAGAACTATCTCATAAAGATCGTCGATTATCACTAATTCGGGGTGGTGGATCGTAAGAATAATCTTCAGGGAGCGGTAAACCCTCGATGAAATAGATTATAGGGGGAGGATGAGGGGAAGAGGGCAAAGTGCAGAGTGGAAGATAAAGTTATTTTTGTGTATGAAGCCCGATAGGAGTGGAGGACGAGTTAAGTGAATCGAATTGAAGGAGTGAGAGGAATCCCGTGCCCTACTCGGCGTAATAAAATAAATTCTCTTTAGGGAAAAACGAGATTCCGGAAAAGTTGGACACAAAAGTAAAGAAAGAAATGTGTCAACGCAAAAGGGTTTTCCACATCCCGTAGGCCCCGCAGACGATCGACGCAAGGATGTTTTTCAGGTACTACATCCTTTCCCCAAAATGAACGCGCTATTCACCTTACGTACAATTCGAACTGAAAAGAAAGGTCTAATCCGGCGCGTTATTAAAAACAAAAAATTGCGGTAAAGAGATGAGGTCCGTGTAATAAATGTGAATAGATACGTATAGGATGAGGAAATGATGGTAAGAAGGAAAAAAATGAAAAAAGCATTATTAGGGGGGGGCCAACCAGCGGCGGTTGGAGCATGACTAGTGCTAGCGAATAGCGCCGATCAGTGAAGAGACGGAAGATAAGCTGATGAGAGAATGGTTAGCTCGCAAACACTACCCGATCAAGCTGATGAGCGCCTGGTTAGCGCACAGCTAAAGAGAGCGGAAGAGCGATACGTGGAGCCGGGCAAAAAGAAGTAGTGTAGAAAATGGGCGAGGGTGGGTGTCTGGATGTAGTGCGTAGCGGAAGTATGTGAAGGTCGGATCAGGCAGCGAGAGGGGAAGAGAGAAAATGTCGGATACGGAACCAGAATGGGTTAAAAAGGGGACGAGGGGGATGTGAAAGGGGGGCAGACTACAAAAAAGTGATAGGTAAAAATTTGGTGTTTCCACATTTCAGAGTGTATCACTCCAGAAAAATGAGTTGGCTGTAACGGTATATATGTGAAAACTAAATGGGCGAAACAAGAGTGTTCTGAAAAGCTAGTCAATTTATGAAGAAACAATATTGTGAGGAAAAATATAAAGGGGGGGAGGGAGATGGGGACAAAGGAGGGGGCGGAGGACGAGAGCAGAAAGCCGGAGCTAACGTTAGGGAAGTACGACTCCGGGGCAGGCCGAGGATGAAAAAGAAAATAGGAAAAACTACGGGTATGTTAAAAACTACGATTTATAAAAATATAATATAAAGTATAATATTTACATGAGTGAGGAACGATACTCTATATAGTTATAAACCCCCCAGTTGGACTTTTCAATAGGTTACACTTTTATATAATATTTGCATTTCTATGCAGTGGCGGAAAACGTACGCGTATCTTCGCCTTAAGAGAGAAGTGCGAAGAGGAAGCTAGTCATGTTCCGGTAAATAACCGTATGGAAGAGAATATCGATTTTTGATAAATCTTCGTTTTAATAAAAACAGTCTTGCATATTTGGGATTTCGTAACGCGTTATATATCGTGAAATGAGGTTCGACCGATGGCTTTAAAACGAAGATTTATCGCTGTCCCAGGAATCGCCTCCTTCAACGTGCGCGCGCGCGCCGCTTGGCTCTTCACCGTGACTGCGGTTTGCGGCTCTTTTCTTTTAAGTGAGCAATAATTTCGCTAAGACTATTAAAATTAAACCTAAACGCGAGTTTTCCAAATTCAAGGTATACCCTTTACTTTGCAAACTTCGGTGTGGTCCTTCGGTGTACGGACCACATATGCCGCTTTAAAATTTCGGAAACAACGGATACGAACGAAAGCAGGGAAATACCTTGTCCGGAGATAGCGAGTTCATCCGTCATGTCGCCTAAAAAATTACCAGTATTGCGGTTCGTATTCCTGCGGATCTCCAGCTGACTTACATAATACAGGAATCCGATTTCGTAGATAAAACACGCATTTCTAAGTTTCTAAATAATCGTACATTTTAGTTATCGCGCTTGCATGAACACGTCGTGGAAGCCGATTATTATAACTTAGTAAGAGGCGAAAGGTAGATGCCTCTTTATAGTAGTCGAAAGACGAAAAATATATCACCTCGGCGTTTACGGCAATATATCGGTATTTCATGCTGAGGGCTAGTGAGCAAAACTATTAATCGTTCTTGTGTGTTGACACGTACGGTATCGGGAAGTGTGCAACGTTGCCCAAATGTACCCAAAACAGAACTTCAAGCAGTTTTTATTAAGCCCCCGAGCCGTACTGTTTCCGTTCCCCCGGAGGCGAATTGGGGTTGGCAAGACTGGGCAAATGTTCTGCAAATGTTATGGTATCTTCTTTTTCAAGACAGAACCGAAACGATTCCTTGGGTGGACTACGTACGGCAGATACGCGGATTTTGAACGATCTGTAGCCACATTATCGGACACAAATCGAGCGGCATAATCAGGGTGTTGGGTTTTTAGCGTAAGCAGATGAGGGATCAGTGCAAGGGGTTATGACGGTGCCCGCCGAAGCGAGAGAGGGGGAAAAAATCAGAGGAGTAAAAAATGCGTGGAGGGAGGGGGGGAGAGAACATGGATAGGAGAAGAAGAGTGGTAAGGTAACGGAGACGAAGCAAGTAGGAGAAGGAGTCCACAACAAGGAGTCATGGGAAAAAGAGTAAACGAAGTCCCGATGGCTTTCACGAGACCGTGGGGACTGCCATCACAGCTTCCCAACTTAGGGTGCTCTCTTTAGCCATACACCCTTCGTCTATCCTCTGCCCCTAGACCATCTCTGTCTCCCTCCCCCTCACCCACCTTTCACCACTCCCCTCGGTTCTGTTAGTTCCACATTCGCTTTCTCAGTCCTACACCACTCCCTTACAGCTCGATCCATTACTACTCTTACTTCCCCGTGCATCATCATTCCATCTTCCTTCCCTTATCTCACCCTAGTGAATTGGGACGAGTAGCTGAGAGTTGTGTGATGTTTTGGGGATTTGATCTACTATTCGCATGCCACACCATTTTTACAATTTTTTAAAGCCACAAAAAGAAAAAGTTGCAACGCGACCCTTGACCCCTTCCACTTGTGGCAGATATCCCCCGACTGCGACTGGTTTTCGAATTCATCCGCGGATTGTGTCCGATAATGCTTCCGCTAACATGAGCGTAATCCCGCGAGTATGAGGAATACTTTACTTTTTATTTCGTAGTAAGGCCAATCCGTTATTTGAATCACAATGATAACATGCATCAATATCCGCTTTAACAGCCGCCGTGGGCTAAATTATGCTTGGAATCTTTTTGGGGTAAATTTGGTCAACGTGCAAACTTACCGAATACCGTAATTGTTCAAAACACAAGAACGATTAATGAGTTTGCTCACTAGCCCTCAGCATGAAATAACCGATATATTGCCTGTAAAACGACCGAGGTGATATATGTTTCGTTTCGACTACGAGAAGAGGCTATCGTACCTTCGCCTCTTACTAATGTTATAATAGCGGCTTACACGACGGCTCAAGCGCGATTAAAATTGTACGATTATTTAGAAAAATTAGGACAAGCGTGTTTTATATTACGAAACGGATTCCTGTATTTATGTAAGTCGCGGAGATCCGCAGGAATACGAACCGCATACGGGTAATTTTTTAGGCGACATGACGGATGAACTCGCTAGCTACGGACAAGGTAGTTACATTGAGTCGTTTCGTATCCGGTTGGTCCGAAATTTTACGCATATGTGGTCCGTACACCGAAGGACTCACACGCGAAGTTTGCAAAGTAAAGGGTATAACCTTGAATTTTGAAAACTCGCGTTTAGTTAATTTTAATAGTATTAGAGAATTATTGCTACGTAAAGAAAGAGAAGAAGAAGAAGAGGAACGGGAAGAGAGAGCGCGCGGAGAGCAGTTGAAGAGGCGATTCCTGGGACATCGATAAATCTTCGTTTTAAAGCCATTCGGCGAACCGCATTTCACGATATAATAACGCGTGACGAAACAAAAATATGCAAGGACTGTGTTATTAAAACGAAGATTTATCAAAAATCGATATTCTCTTCCATACGGTTATTTACCGAACAATGACATAGCTCCTCCTCTTCGCACTTCTATCTTTACGAAGATACGCGTACGTTTTCCGCCACTTGCATAGAAATGCAAATATTATATAAAAGTGTAAATATTGTAAAAGTAAAATGTATATATATATATATATTTCATAAAATATTATAAATATTATACTTTATATTATATTTTATAAATCGTAGTTTTTAAAATACCCGTAGTTTTAATTTTATTTTATAATAGGAAGGACAAGGAGTAGTTTAACTAAAGTTAGAAGATGTAGATATTAGTAATAAGAAAAAATACTTTGTAAATATAATACAAAAATTTATATTTTTAATAAAAATATTGTTTATTAATAAAATTTATATATTTTAATAAAAATATTGTTTTCCCATTTTAGTTTTAATAATTATCCTTTTAAGCAAAATCATTTTTATTTAGTAAAATATTAAATTTTTAACAAAATTTTTAATATAATTTTTTTTGTCTGAAAAACTTTAACACTAAAAATATTTAATTTTTAAAAAATTCTTGTTACGTACAATTTTTATATATTCAAATAGATTCATGCCGAACTCACATACGTCCGCTATCGCAAGACATACACACCAACGAGAACATTTGATAAAAGCTGATTGTGGGCAGCGCAACGTAAGCGCTCGTCAGCTGATCGGTAGCGGTGCGCTAACCAGGCGCTCATCAGCTGATCGGTAGTTGCGAGCTAACCAGGCGCTCATCAGCTGATCGGCGCTCGTCAGCTGATCGGGCTATTCGCTAGCACGAGCATGCGACCGCCGCGGGTTGGCCCCCCGAATAAGCTTTTTCCGTCGTAACTCATTTCATACTATGAGTAATATTAAAATTTAATTACACGGACGCTCTTTACGCTAATTTTTTGTTTTTAAGAACGCGCCGGATTAGACTTTCTTTCATTTACGAGATTGTACGTAAACGGTGAATATCGCGTTCATTTTGGGGAAATGGATGTACGCTGGAAACATCCTTGGACCGTCGATCGTCTGCGGGCCTACGGGATGTGGAAAAAACGATTTTCGTGAAAACATTTCTTCGTTATTTGTCCAACGTGTCCGATACTCGATTCGAGAGAATTTTATTTTATTACGCCGAGTGGCAAGATGCCTATCAACGCCTGCAATGCGATGAAAATGAAAGAGAAGAAAAGAGTAGCGTAAGAAAAAAGAACGTATATGCAAATAGCATTCCGATAAACTCGAAGAAAAATATAATCGAATTTCACGAGGGTTTACCCGCGCCCGGAAGATTATTCTTACGATCCACACACCCCGAAATTAGTGATAATCGACGATCTTATGAGAGAGTCGTCATCGTGCGATGTTATCGTAGATCTATTTACTAAAGGAAGCCATCATAAGAATCTCAGTGTTATTCTCATTTCGCAAAATCTTTTCCATCAGGGACGCGGACAACGCGACATATCTCTCAATGCGAATTACATAGTAGTTTTCAAAAATCCACGCGATCGCGCGCAAATTCGGCATTTAGCTCGTCAAGTATATCCGGACGATCCTAAGTTTATGGAAGAAGCGTACTACGACGCTACCTCGAAGCCTCACGGGTATTTATTGCTCGATTTAAAACAATCGACTCCAGATGAATATCGATTTCGGACGTGTATCTTTCCCAACGATAAGCTGCATTACGCGTACATTCCACGTAGATCGATCAAAAGAGGCGTATAAAAGACTCGTATTCACACACGACTTGTCACTCGTGCAATTACACTGCGATGGTAAAAAAAGAAAAAAAATCGCAACCGGCATCATCGTCGTCGAAGAATTCACCCGACGGCGCGGTAAAAATCGCTAGACGATCTATCGGCGAAAGAAACACGAATCTTTTGAAAACTTTATGTTATCTGAAAAAAAATCAAAGAACAGCGTTTTTACGTACCGTCGATAATAATCTCATAAAGTGTATTCAAGAGTGCGTTTTCAATACTCTTAAAGGTAACGTACCGCTTGCAAGTAGTGAAAAAAAACGCCTTGCTAGACATAAATCGATCCTACGGCGTATTGCTGCGAAAAAAGGTAATTTGAAAGTTAAGAGAAAACTATTGGTGCAACGCGGCGGATTCTTACCCTATCTTATTGCTCCTATACTCGGAGCTATATTATCCCGGATCATTGGAGATTAAAAAAGGGGCGCTATTCTATGTATATTTGTTGCGTCAAATGTGAAAAAGATAAAATATTTACAATTCAATAATGGAGAGAGCAAAAAAAATGGTTTTAATTTCGTCGGAAAATCTCGAAAGACTGCAGCGACAACCGGAAATTTCCTCTAACGCGCCGGCCGATAATTCATCGAATAAAATTACCGAGATATCAAATGTGGAAAATGATGCTAATAATACCGTACGGACCCCCGGGAACTCCTTTGTCACGGCTCGATGCAGAGATGTGGCGTATTCTGAATCTCACGCCTCAGGTCAGCGAGGACGAAAGATGGAAAATGTATAAAGAGGTACTTCAGCGTTATCTTCAATTTGTTCGTGCTGCGAGAAAACGATTACGCAAAGACGCGCACGCCGGTGATGGAGAACAGGACGAAGACACGAAAGAGCAAGAGGATGATAACCACGATGATGACGATGATTTTATGGAAACGCAAACTTTAATTACCAACGACGGTAACATTAGCGCCGTTAGTAGTAGTTTCGAGAAAAAACGCGCTTAATCAGCGGAAATGATACAAAAAATACTTAATAGTGTTCCGAAAAGTTATCGTAGTAAAGCACGCTTACTAATGAAGCATCTGCTCGATACTCCGTCATCTAAAATTAGCTGGAATAGACAAGGGCTCGTAACCATAGACGGTGACATTGTGGAGGGTTCGAATATCGCGGAACTTATAAACGATGCGGTACGCGAGAGAAAAACGGTAGAAGCATCCGGAAGAAATCAGTTTGCTCGATTACTACGTGACATAGGTACGTCACCGCGTCTCATAGGAAATCAAAAGTTATTAAAAGCAGGCGCGCGATCTCGCTATATTACTTCCGCGTTACCTCGCGGGTCCTCCACTCCGATCACACGTTCAAAATCGTACAGTCACAGGTTAGACGAAGCGAGTGAAACCGAAGAAGATACGCAATTCATATCCGCCGACGAGGACGGTGACGACGACGGTGACGACGATAGAACATTAGCACATAGCGTAGTTTCTCCGTCAAAGAGAAGAAGAGGTTTACTCGATTGGATAAATCTCAATTAATGGAATTCGAAAAATTGTATTACGACCCCTCGCATTATGCAGGCTACTCTGCGGTGGACAATTTATCGCGAGCCGTTAAACCGAATTTTACGCGTAACAAAGTCGTCGAGTGGCTTAAATCGCAGGATGCATACACGCTGCATCGTCCGGTACGACGAAAATTTCCTCGTTTACATTATAACGTAACAAATATCGATGATTTATGGGAAGCCGATTTGATCGATCTTCGTAATCTCAAGAGCTATAATGACGGTTATTCTTATCTACTAACGGTTATCGATGTGCTTAGTAAATTTGTTTGGGTAGAACCTTTACGTGACAAAACAGCCAACTGTGTAATAAAGGCCTTTCAACAAATATTTTCCAGAAACGAGGGTCGACTACCTGTATACTTACAGACCGACAAAGGCAAAGAATTTATCGCCCGCCCTGTACAAAATTTCTTAAAAGAAAAAGACATCCGTTTTCGTGTAACGCGCAATCCCGTTATTAAAGCGTCTATAGTGGAACGATTTAATAGAACACTCAAAGAGCGGATGTGGCGTTATTTTACGCATAAAAATACACGTCGTTACTTTGATGTTTTACAAGATATTGTTCACGCTTACAATCATACCCGTCATTCCACCATCAAAATGCAACCCGCTGTCGTTACGCGAGAAAATGCTCGTACCGCGTGTGAAAATATGAAACGACGATGGGATAACGATAAAGAAAAGAAAAAGAAGCGTGGGCGTAAACAAAAGGCTAAATATCGCGTGGACGATCTCGTACGCGTCAGTAGAGCAAAAGTAATCTTCGAGAAAGGATACGAAGCGAAGTGGAGCGAGGAGATATTTCGAATTCATCGAGTTCTCGAATGGAGAAAACCCCGCGTATATGAATTAAGCGATTTATCGGGTGAAGTTATAGACGGAATTTTTTACGAACAAGAATTAGCACCGGTTATTAAAGACTTACGCGACGAGGAATTTATCGTCGATCGTGTGATAAAAAGCAGGGGACGCGGTAGCAATAAACAATTATTAGTTAGCTGGCAAGGTTATCCTTCTAAATTTAACTCCTGGATACCCGCTTCGAATTTAACTATTCTTCGAAATGAGGGCGGATCAATTTCTTCTGGTTCTTCCAAGCAATAGCAGCATGCGCTATTTCCCCGACAATAAAACCTCGTCGTTCATTACGGAATTACCTCAATCGCTGCACTTACACGGTGACTGGGAAGTCGCGTTGAGCGAAATCCAATTCCCTAATACCTTTTTTCATGTAAGGCGCGGAGAAAATATACTCAGTTTCGTCGATATCGACTCTCAAGTTAAAGAGAAAAATAAAAAAGATGAGGTGTTAACTTCGAAGGAAGCCTCAATACCGTGCGGCATTTATAATAACATGGAAGAGCTCGTCTCCATGATTAATTCGTCATGCAAAGAAGTCGGTTCCCATTTTCGTTTGAAGCAAGAAAGATTTACAGGCGGTAGTATTTTGTTCCCCCTCGCGTGTCCTCCTGGTTGCAATCTGATTCATTATATGCATTTTTCCGATAGACTTTTGCAAATGATCGGTTTAGCTGATTTTCTTTATAACGCTCCTAAGGGGGAAAGTATCTATTGTTCTATGCTCACGACATCTAAGCTTAATTCCAAAGAAAAGTCTACTTCAATTTTTCTTAAACTCGGTTTTCTTGACGAAAATGGAGTACGTGACGAGGGATTCTATGGTTACGAAGCGTGTAGTTTGGCGCGGGGTATTCCCGATAAACTGTTCGTTTATTGTGATATTTGCGAACCTTACATAACAGGAGATGTGCAAACTCCTCTTCTCCGAATAGTGCCTGTCACAGGGGGTGGGCGCGATTACGAATATGGAACGAATCAGGTAAAACATTTCTCACCTCTGCATTATATCCCGCTGCGCCTAACAAATTTCCGACGGATTGAAATCGATATAAAAGACGATACTGGAAACAAAATACCATTTGAATCCGGCACGTTAACGGTGACTTTACATTTCAAACGTATCGATTAGATTTTTAAAAATACTCTGTAAAGATTTTTTTGATAAGAAAGAAGGGATTTGTTCATTAATATGGATTATTATTCGGAGTATTATAACGAATTACAAAACGGTGGAACTCGCGGTGGCGGAATTCCACGAGTTTTTGTCGGTTCACCCTATCAACGAGGTCATGGAATAGGTAGTTTTCTCGGAGGAATGTTCAGACGTGTATTGCCTTATTTAACTAGAGGTCTAGGGGCAGTGGGTAAAGAAGCTTTGCGGGCCGGGGTTAATATAATCGAGGATGTTGAAAATAAAATGCCGTTAAAGGTAGCTGTCAAACATCGTTTTGAACAATCGCGTGACAATCTTAAGAGAAAAGCTAGGGAAAAAATAAGTAGTCTAATGAAGGGTACGGGATATAAATCAGATGAAAAAATTCATGTAGCGCAGTTTCCTTTCGGCAGGCCTAAGACTCACGTCGCTAAATCCTCGGTAACCGTGTCGCGTAAACGGCGTAAGACAAATAAGAAAAAAAGTTTATCGAAAATCAAGTCTCGTGGGAAAAAAAGAACAAATACAAAGAAAACTAAAAATAATACGAGGAAAAATCGCTCGACTGTAAAAAGGCTCAAATCGTCCGCGAAACGGCGTAAAGCTAGTAGCGGTAAAAAGCGCACAGTATACGATATATTTTCATAATCACCATTATTTCTAAATACGCTTGTCCGTGACAATAACGCTGGTAGAGCGGGCGACGATAGAAAAGAATGTCATTTCTTCACACACACTCGAGCGAGTGTTTAAAGAGCGAGCTCGATCTCTTCTCTTTACCGCCCACGCAAACTAGCATCGAAAGTTCGCAATGGATTCATTACAAACCCGTGACCTCGCTTTCGGACGACTCCCCGCTAGAATTCGTCATCCCGGGTCACGGAGAAGAATATTTAGATCTCACACACACGTTACTAAGTCTTCGGGTACGCGTAGAAACCGAGCCGCTACCCGGTCTCGCCGCCGGATCAGGCGTCAACGTGGGCCCCGTAAATCATTTTCTTCATTCCATCTTCAATCAAATCGACGTGTATTTCAATCAAAAGCTCGTGTCGCCTCCAAACAACGCTTATGCGTACCGCGCGTACATCGAAGCATTGTTAAATTATTCATCGCCCGCAAAAACTTCCCATCTAACCTCGTGCTTATGGGATGCGGATACACCCGGACACATGGACGATACGGCAGGAGCGGAAGGCAATACCGCTATAGCGAGACGAGCTCGTTACATACGCGGAGGGCGCGCGCTAGATCTTATAGGTCACCTCCATTGCGACGTTTTCAATCAGGATAAATTCTTAATTAATGGCGTCGAGGTGCGGTTGAGACTCGTGCGTTCGAAAGATACGTTTTGTTTTATAGAAACTAATTGCACGTCGAAAATTCGTATACTCGATGCAAGTCTAATGGTGAGAAGAGCGAAAATAAGCTCCGGAGTATTACTAGCGCATGCTAGAATGCTGAGCAAAGTTACCGCCAAGTATCCGCTTACGAGAGTTGAAATTAAAACATTCACGATTCACAGCGGGGTTGTGGGTGAATCGTTAGATAATGTAATACTGGGACAATTGCCGAAACGAATAATAGTAGGTTTCGTCGATAATAAAGCGTTTAACGGTGACAGAAAATTGAATCCGTTTAATTTCCAAAATTACGGAATAAATTTCTTCTCGCTATACGTCGACGGTACACAAATACCCAGTAGACCGTTACAACCGGTTTTCTCGTCTCGCGAACCGCTTTACATCGAAGCTTATCATACGCTCTTCTCAGGGACGGGTATCCATTTTTTGAACGAGGGAAATTCTATAAGTAGAGATGATTATTCTCGGGGATATACGTTATTCGCTTTTGATCTTACACCCGATCTATCCGCTAATTGCGCCGGTCATTGGAATCTCGTGAAACACGGAAGTCTACGGTTAGAAGGGAGATTCGAGAAGGCGCTCACCGAAACAATTAATTGTATCGTTTACGCCGAATTCGATAATGTCATAGAAATCGATGCATCGCGTCAAGTTATCGTCGATTTTTCCGGTTAGCTTTTAACACTCGTTCACCAACATGTATTCTTACACCGTAATGTAATACGCGATTAGAAAATTTTCCCCCTCCTCTTCCTTTGGAAATTTCGATGACACTTTTCACGGAGTGGAAACTATGTAACGCGCTAGAATAAATTCAGTTTTGTACGAGACACAACCAAACGCGCACGTTTCGCTAAGAGCTTGTACCTCATCAACGAAAATCTCACAATATGGACATAGTCGTCGACATACAAGGTTTCCGCGATGAAGCCAATAAATTTATCGCGAAGGAAGTCGCCGTTGTCGCGATCGATACTCCGATTGTCGAGCACTGGATTATGATGCCACCATACGCGTTTGGAAAATTACCCGCAAAAGCAAGACGAGAAAACAATTGGCTCTCACGAAATTATCACGGCATCGAGTGGTTCGACGGCTCAGTTAATCCGAAATATTTTACCTCGTATCTCCGCGAAATTGCAAGACACGCGCGCTGCATTTACGTCAGAGGTAACGAAAAAGCAAACTACTTGAGGAATTTACTTTCCAGAGATATAAATAATTTGGAGGGTACCTCACCAGCATTTAAAAATCTACCGGATGAGGAGGATATCGTACAATATTGCGGTCATCACGGGATTCGAAAATTTGGAACCTTTCATTGCGCGTTATACAATGCTTATAAATTAAAATGCTGGCTAAGTGCGCAAAATAATTGCGAGAACGTTTCGACCTCTACTGAAGCTACTTGTAGTTCTGACGAAAGTTGGGAAATTACTTTCGACGATAGCGACGATAAATACGAAACCGCCGTTTCTTGCGATGTAAATGAGAATATAACTAAAATACAAATAGAGGAAAAAAATCAGCAAAGCAACGAACAGCAGATTGAAAAAGAAGAAGAAGAGAGATTTGTGATTTCTGAATCGTCATCGACGTTGACGGACAAGAACGAAACAATTTCCATCTCGACGCAAACTGACATTGAAAACCTCTCAAAACAACTCAAGATAGAAGAAGACGCATTATCGAAAGAGGTAAAAACCGGTATTGTTCAAATAATACCGTACACTCGTTCGTATTCGGGACAAAAAAAAATGAACTCTCGCGAAATTCTACAAGCATTGCATCATCTCGATGCCAGACATGTTGGAGTCTATGCAGCCGACAGAGTTCCGAGGGTGTGGACGAGGTCGACGGCTATCGTCGCTAACACCGACAATCACGATCGACCTGGAGAACATTGGATCGCCTTCTACCTCGATGAACACGGTACAGCCACTTATTTCGACAGCTACGGATTGCCCCCCTTGTATCCAGGATTTCTCATCCGACTTCGACGAAACTCCATCATCCATCGTTGGAATATTCAACAATTACAAGGAATTTTTTCTAAGACTTGCGGACAATACTGCTGTGTATTTTTATATTATATGTGCAGCGGTTATAATCTTAATCAGTTTCTCGCTCTTTTTTCCGAAGATTGTGAATATAACGATCGTTTAATCATACACTTATTTCGTAAAATTTTTACTCACAAAAAATAAGCGAATTATAACAATATATAATATGAATTTTAGTATGAATAAATAAATTTTGTTCTGTAAAAATATTTTAAATATAATCCATATTTGTACTTTTAAAACTATTGTTCAATTTTCTTTCACTTCCTCTTTCCAGAAATTTCCTCCACATGCATGTTCCTGTTTACCTTCATTAAGCAGCGAGTTATTTTAAAATAAAATTTTATCTGACATCTTTCTAATCTACGACGATGTATTATTATTTTTTATCGTGACGCGAGTCGGAATGCTCGCCTGTACAAATATTTGCGTGTTCTTTTTTATTACCCTACGCCATTGTCAGCTACTACCTGCCACCGGTCGACCGCACGACGCTTTTCTTGGCCAAAATGTTTTTACCCCACCCCGTCTAATATCGACCATTTGATTCGACGAGCTATCCTTGCCATACGTATACCCGAACTGTTTTTACCCCACCCCCGTCCAATATCGACCATTTGATTCGACGAGCTATCCTTGCCATACGTATACCCGAACCCCCATGCCGTACTCTACGCAACTTTAGCTTAAATACCACATCTAATCCTTAGACTAGTAAGATCTCGTTAAGCTCAACATACTAGGACCCTGCTCGGAAACACGGAGGTCCCGGGTTCAAATCCAGAGAAAATCAGAAAAAATAAAAAATAAAAATTCTCATCCCCACCTTTCGGGGCCAGTCGCCATTTTTTTTTCCCCCAACACCCTTTCCCCCTAACACCCACACTCGGAAAAGCCAGACGCCGGTGGTGGGGGAAAGATAAGATAAGACCCGGCGCCAGACGGGTCGGTGGTGGGGGTTTGTTTTGACGGGCCATACCTGCCATTATACTACTCACCTTTAAAATCATCATTGGAAATAATCCGCATTAACATAATTTATTATATAAATTTAACGTATAAGACGGGCAACAAGAGCCAAATCGCGGATGACAATGCGTTATCCTAACGAAACTAAAATAATTTTCCGTTAGAATTAAATACCGGTGCACAAGGCACCAAATTTTACTTGGACACGGCCAAGATTTTAAAATATGAAATAATCTCATATTTGAGATTTAATTTCAATACCCCCTTTAACCCCCCCACGGAAAATAAATAAATGAATGCAAGAGAAAAATATAGATCCGAAAATCGCTGAATCGGGAATCGAACCCGAGACCTTTCGCTTGCCGGGCGACTGCTCTTCCAGCTGAGCTATTCAGATCCTTTCGATTCTATACTTTTCTCTGTTATATATATTAATGTTGGTAAACAAACGCATTTTTAAGCCAGCGTGTATCAATATAAGAGTTTTAACAAGGCTCTGTAATATAAATATCTCTGTAATATAATAATTTATTATGTTAAGTTTTATACTATGGATTTTTCTGTGGCAGGTATGTATTATATTTTGTTTTCGTTAATAATAATAAAACTCAATTTTTTAGTTTTTTTATATTTTTTAAGTGATTTTGTTATTCTTCTGAGTATTATTGGATAGCACTTTTTACATATTAAAAAAGTTCAAAGATTCTAGCTTTTTTACAAAAAAAATTAGCTGCGAATTTTTACGAACAATATTTAGGCAATATCTTACAAATTTCTTTTTTATTATTAGGGTCATCCGGTATGAGAGTAATGTCTAGAAAACAGTTATATGATATTATGCAAAACCAAAAAGGAAAAGATAGAAAAAAGTTAGATTATCTAGAAGATTATATATTTAGCAGATATTTCTATTCTGATAGTAAAATAAAAAAATTGAAGCTTAAGGTATTGTACTTAAAATTTAAATTTAAACGTAGATGGTCGGATGCACATAGGAAGAATAAATTATTTAGAAAAAATAATGAAAATTGGTTTTAAGGCACTTTTGAATTACCCATTCCAATAACTACCAGACTAGGGCAGCTAAATAAATCTTTTGAAGAGTTGAGCTTACGAAATAAAAGAAGCAAGACACAAAGTATCCGAGAAAATATAGACACAGAAGAATTAACATATGCCACTCATTGTCAAATGAGACTGCGAGCATTTGGAAAAATTAATGCTTTAAAAGCTTCTTTCTCTAAGAAATTACTTTATTTCCTGAAAAAGCACAAAAATATAAAAAAGCCTACTTATTGTTAGACAATCTAAAAGAGAAAAAAGGAAAAATTTATCCCCATTTAAAACTCTTTCTATATTTGAAAAAGCAGGTTTATCCAGAATACCGTACGAAATCATTACTACGAGTGACAGAAAACTGTTCCCATGTTACAGTTTAGTGCGAAAAACTAAAAAAGACTGTTATGAGTCATATATTATGATGAGTACTTTGGCTAAAGTAAATTTGCAAGATTTATTGGATCATACTGCCGCAAGATTACTAATTTATTTGCAAGAAGTAATAGAAGCTTCGAGTAAAAATGAATGCAGTTTATTAGAATTAATATCGAAGTGAGAATGTGACGGATCGCAACAAACACAATTTAAACAAAAATTTCAAAATAATACAGACTCAGACGCTAATATAGTTCAAAGCTCTTTAGTACCCTTACGATTAATTTGTGATATAAATAAAAAAATTATTTGGCAAAATCCTACTCCATCTTGTCCTCTATATTGTCAATCAATAAGAATAAGCTTTATAAAGGAAAATAACCTTTATAGAAGAGTCCACGGACATAGCAAAGAGCGAAATAAAATACATCCAGACAAAATTCAACTTACTTAATAAAACAAGGATTAACGGAAATAGATGCGTAGAAGTAAAACATAGATTGACTTTCACTATGGTTGATGCAAAAGTCTGTAACTCGGCGACTAATACAAAATTAACGATGAAATGCTACATCTCGACGGAGCTACATCAAAAGATTTTAATAATTTGACCAAATCAAAAATATTAATAAAAATGCGTTGCAATTTGGCTTATCAATTTTACATGCAAGAATTCGATTATTTGAATGTGTACTTCACTTAGCATACAAACTTTCTGTTAAGAAATAGCAACGTAGATCAAAAGATGATAAAAATACAGTTAATAAAAGAAATTATTCAAGAAGAGTTCAGAAACAAACTTGGCCTTATTGTTGATGTACCTAAACCTGAATTTGAAAATATTAATAATGGTAATACCAGTCGGAGGTTTTTCAGCAATCCGGAACTTACCGCTGAAATTATGGGTATTAATTTTTCGATTAAAGATTATTTTAAAAACAATATTCAGTGGATATAAAATTGATACTAATAAATTCCGTGATTATGCCATGGATACAGCGAAACTTTATATACATTTTTCTCTCGCATTTATTTATTTATTTCCGTAGGGGGGTTAAGAGGTTTTTAAAATTAAATATCAAGTATGAGATTATTTCAAACTTTAAAAATCTTAGTAGTATACCGAGAATAACACGTGCCTTATGCATGGTTTATTTTCCAATGAAAACTTTGTTTCGTTGGAAATGTGCGCAGTAACAACCGCGTATGGCTCTTTACGCCTTTCTAGTGATTTAGATTTATATTTAATATTACAGAACCGTAATTTATTCTTAGTTGTTTATATACAGTTATATTCATGGCATCCTATGACTCCCACACTATATAAAATTTTAATACATGGACCTGCTATTATAGAAAATGCTCTGTTATCAATTGGGTAATTATCAGAAGAGGCGGTAGAAGCAAAGAACAAACATTTTTGTTTATTTAAGAGTTTAACAAGGCTCTGTCATATAAATATAAATTTAAAGTATAAGACAGGCGATAAGAGCCGATCGCGGAAGACAGTGCGTTATCCCAACGAAACTAAATTTTTTCGTTGGAATTAAATATCTGTGCACAAGGCACCAAATTTTACTTGGTCACTGCCAAGATTTTTTTAAATATGAGATTATTTCATATTTTAAAAAATCTTGGCAGTGACCAAGTAAAATTTGGTGCCTTGTGCACAGATATTTAATTCCAACGAAAAAATTTAGTTTCGTTGGGATAACGCACTGTCTTCCGCGATCGGCTCTTATCGCCTGTCTTATACTTTAAATTTATATTTTTGTTTATATTGTCTAAATTATGCTAGAAAATTTTCTACGAAGAATTGCAATATGTATATTCTGAACTGACTTTTATTAAACTCTGATCCTCTTCTAACATCTATAAGACCAATACCTATAAAAAACCATAACATTAAAAAAAAAAAAAAAACATTAGAGATGCTTATTCCTGAGTCACTCATGAAAATGACAAATGAATATATAACTAAAAATAAAGCTGAAAAAAAGAAGTCTTCATAAGAACTTTCAGATAAAGAATCTTCAAATGAAGAATTATGGACAGCATCGGCAGATTAAAACAATAATATTATTATAGTATAAGTTATATATGTGTAAATGAGATATAATTCATATAAATTGTATTATAAATATATTTTCAGGTAAAATACGCCTTTTATTCTTTCTAAAAAAAGCAAAATTTTTTTTATATTGTATAAATTAATTTATCTTCTCATCTAAAATTTATTAGAATAATTTTTAACAAAAATAATTTTGACCGACTTTTCGATTCAAATACTCCTATGTGTACCAGTGTAAATTTCAAAGTTTGTAATGCAGCTCTTTCAATATCTTGTAAAACAATGTTTATGATAATCGGAGAGAGGGGAGAGCCCATAGGTATACCAAATGTCTGTTGATAAATTATTTTGTTAAACACAAAGAAGGTGGAATTTAAAACAAATCTGACAAAATTCCGTCTCGGAAAGAGTGATGGCAAAAAGACCTGTTATTTCGCCCATTTTATAAAGTCGAATTTTGAGATTTCAAATTTTAAACTTTTTTTTAATAAAAAACCACTCCTCAATGTTTAAAGTCGACCAGACTGGCAATAATTTATTATAAATAATTATTTGAAATACAACTACGTTTCGGCTGTCATTGCAGCCCTTTTCAAGTACATCTATAAAAAGTTCCATCAAAATAATTATAATTTAATACACTTATTCGCAACAATTAATTATACATTTAAAAACAAAAATGTGTTACATACCAAAGTTTACGTTCGAACTAGAGAAAAATTGTTCTCTGAGTTTTTTGGATACGAACGTTATACGTATCGGTGGTAGATTGACGACTAATTGGTACCGAAAGCCTACGTTTTCAGGCCGCTATATTAATTTTCTGTCAAATCATCCTATGAGATATAAAATTAGCGTGATTACAAGCCTAGTTGATAGGGCTATTTTACTCGCTGACCCTATTTTTCATGAAGAAAATATTAATTTAATCAAAAAAATCCTTATTAATAATTGTTACCCGTTAACAATTATAAACAAAAACATCAATAAAAGACTTCGAGCGATTAAATTTGGCGGTAATCTTAACTCGCCCAATCGAAATAAATTTGATACGCGAAATTGCATTGTGTTACCTTACATTAAAGATCTTAGCGAGAATATTACGCGTTGCATCAATAAAAGTGGAATTGATGCTTTGTATACTGTTCCAAAAAAATTGGACACGTTGATAAAAAGAGGTAAAGATGGGATCGAAAACTTAAAAAGAACTGATGTTGTTTATAAAATTGATTGTGCGAATTGCGATTCGGCTTATATAGGACAGACAAAGAGACATTTAGAAACGCGCATTAAAGAACATAGAAATAACATAAAAAAAGACAAGACATTGCATTCTGTCGTTAGTTTACATCGGACTTGCAACGATCATGAGTTCCGTTGGGATTCTCCGGTGATTCTGCATGAGGAAAAACAGACAAGAAAAAGAGAAATTGCAGAAATGTTTTACATAAAAAAACAAGGAAAAAGTATTAATTTACAGAAAGATACGGAGAATTTCAGTGGGATTTATGATCGTGTTCTTGACGTTATTTAAGTCGTTTTATATTTATTTTTACTTTTAATTTTATTTTTATTTTTATATCCACCTATTTATTTATTTTTATTTATTTGACTTTATTATGACGATTTAAATTACGAAAGACACATTTAGTTTCGTCTCTATCTTCTTAACGCTTAGTGACTAAGATTCTTGCGAACAGTTAACATCTATTGAATATGTGCTTACTTCTGTCAGTCTTGCATTGTTCATCAAAACAAGCGTTAACATTGTCGGTGGTTTGCATAGAAGTTGATTTACTGTTTTAAATTTGGTATGTAACACATTTTTGTTTTTAAATGTATAATTAATTGTTGCGAATAAGTGTATTAAATTATAATTATTTTGATGGAACTTTTTATAGATGTACTTGAAAAGGGCTGCAATGACAGCCGAAAACGTAGTTGTATTTCAAATAATTATTTATAATAAATTATTGCCAGTCTGGTCGACTTTAAACATTGAGGAGTGGTTTTTTAATCCAATATTTTATCATTGTCATTATAATTTGGAAAGTAAAAAATAGAAAAGACATTAAAAGAAGACCAAGAGTGAACGATACTCGACGATGACTGGGATGTACCTAGATCTATATTAAAAAGGAGTAATAGTACGCGTTTTTAGGAAATAGGAAACGATTATAATTATATTGTGAACGGGATAAACATTTGTAAGTTTTAGTTGTAAGCGAAAAACTTCATGTCTTCGTTTTTCTTCTTTAACGGGGGAGGGATGTTATATCCCCCAAAGATATACAATAGATATAACTATTAAAAGTTAACTAATATTAAGAAATGGGTACTCGTATTGCATCCGCAATTACGACAGACACTGACCGCGTTAAAAAAACGCATACGATGCGAGGTATACGCGAAATCAGAATTACGACAGATAATGACCGCGTTAAAAAGCGCATACGATGCGAGGTATACGCGAAATCAGAATTACGACAGATAATGACCGCGTTAAAAACGCATACAATGCGAGATATACGCGGAACAGAAATTGGTCAACGTGCAAGCAAAGCAGAAGGACTTTGAATCTGCTTCGCTTGCACCTAGATTCTCGACCGGGGAAACCTGTTGCCAGGCACCCCTTCCGATCGGGAAAACTCCAAAAAACAACGATATAAAAAGAGAGTAAAGACGCGACAGCTCGCTCAGTCGCAGACACAAATAATCGCTCTAACCACGATCTCGCTAACCGCGCGCGCACTTAGCATCGACTCGCAGTTGTGCGCGATACGCGGAGTAATATAAAGTCAGTGCCGCACACTCGTGAAGCTTCAGTGTATTGATAGTGAAATAAAATAAAGACCAAGTGGTTGAAGTTGAATAAAGAATTTTAATACAAAAAGTGTAGTGCATTTCTCTACAAACACCCGACAAGTCCTGACGCCCCGGATTCCCATCCCAATTTGGCGCGACCCTTAAGTGTCTCTCCCGAGGCACACAACAGGTGTCATAACGGTAATATATACATCAAGAATAGTCATAAACGTCATAGAGTATGTAACGCATTAAAAATACAATGATATATATAATGATTGACAAATATTATCGTAATAGAAAAAGAGAACATGATGTAAAAATGAAAAGCGATATTCCTCCAACATAGTCATAATGTGATGATTAAAATTCGTAAATTGTGTTTCTACTCCGGTTATTAGACCCGATAGACACATAATAATTTGAATCCTATAATGTTATTAAATATTTATTGATTTATTTAAGCTTGATAGGTTGTACAAAAATGAAGATGTTTATAGACTTACATATGATTAGATTGCAACGTGAAAACAGTAGTGTAGGAGGAACATCGATTCCTAAGATCCGCACACTTATAATGTCACAGACAAAGTGATCGAAAGGTAAAAACGAGCGGTGTTAGCTTATTATATTTGTGTATCTATTTTCAGAGTTTCGGTAGTTTATCAATACTGCTTATATATGTATCAGGTAAACATTCTGTGTCCGTTTGCAAGTTCAAATTATTTGTTTGTCTTTTAATATAAATCATCTCGGAGATTAATCTTTTTCCGAGGAAATTTTCTTTATCAAGAATTTTTACTTCATTCCATTTAAATTCGTGGTTGAAATCAAGCCTATGGTTAGTTATAACAGATTTATTTATTGTATTTCTATTAATATTAAGTTTATGTTCCGAAATCCTAGTACTTAATTTACGTCCCGTTTGGCCCACATATGATGCATTACAGTCTGCACAGTCAATTTTATAAACAACATTGGTATTAGAAAAAGTTTGAACCTTATCTTTATGCACTTTAATGTGTTTATTTAACTTATTTAAGCTGAAGTAAGAGAGTTTTGTATTAAGATTCTTAGTAATATTTTTAAATTGTTCAGATATGGTTGGTAAATATGGAATGGTAAAATATGAGTAAGGTAATTTTTCAGTGGAAATATTATTGTTAATACTATTGTTGTTTTTGTCGATCAATAATTTTAAACGTTGGTTTATGGTTTGAAATATTAATTTAGTAGGATAGCCATTATTAACCAGTATATCAATTATCAACTTTAAGTTCTTGTTATGGAAAATTGGGTGCGATAATAAAAATGCTTTGTCAACCAACCCAATTATTGTTCCTCTTTTTTGACAAGGAGGATGTTGTGAAAAGTAATGTAAATATCTACCAGAGAAAGTTGATTTATGGTACCAATCTGTCTTAATATAATTATTTTCTAAAATGAGTGTGACATCGAGAAAATCAAGACTATTATTATTGTTATATTCCAATGTAAACTGAATTCTATTGTGAAAAGAGTTAAAAATGTCTAAAGTTTGTTGAATTTTATGAGATGGAACAGCACATATAACGTCATCTACGTATCTAAAATAAATCGGTGGTGTAAATGTTAAAAGATTGAGCGCTTGCTTTTCAATGTCCTGAAGTACTATATCCGCAATAATATGTGAAAGTGGCGATCCCATAGGAGTGCCAAATGTTTGTCGGTAAAAATTGTTGTTGAAAGTAAAAAATGAGGAATTTAAAACTAAGTTTAATCCTACCATAAATTCAGATTTCGGAATGTCGCAATTCTCAGCCAAATATTGCCATCTATCAGAAACACTTTTTAATGCCAGATCGATTGGAATATTCGTAAACAGAGAAACAACACCTAACGATATTAATTTGAAATCATTGTCAATATAAAGATCTTGAATTTTGTTGACCAATTTATAGCTATTTTCTATATGGCTATTAGCTTTTGGAAAGCTGTTTTTCATAATTTTATGTAAAAATAGAGCGAGATCACTATTAATTGAGGTGACTATAATTCTAAATGGACAATTATTTTTATGGATCTTCGGGAGGCCGTATGCTCTTGCAAAAGTGCCGTCAGTAAATAATAGAGATTTATACCTTTGTACAGAGATGTATTTTTTATTTTTCCATCTAAGCAATAGGTCTCGTAGGCTGGTGGTTAATTTCTTAGTCGGATCTTTGTTCACAATAACGTATGTGCTATTATCTTTTAACATGTTTTCTATTTTATTTATGTATTCATTTTTGTCTAAAGCAACAGTGACATTGCCTTTATCAGCTCTGGTCAAAATGAGATTTGGGTTTTTTTTCAAGAAATTATTTGTTATCGAATTTAATTTTATTAAAATGTTATTGTTGTTGTTACGCGGATAAGAATAATTGTGAATTAAGTTAAAAACTTGTGTAACTCTATTTCTGATAGTAATAAGTTTGTCCGTAGGAAGTTTCTTTAAATTATACTCTAAATTTTTTATGAAGTCAATAGTTAAATCAGTTTTATTGGTAAAAGGCAAACTAAAGTTCTCGCCCAGTTGCAATAAACATTTCATGTCGTTCGGAATTATAACAGTGGATAAATTTATAAACCAACTTTCTTTGATCTCCATAATGTTGTGTTTAATTTTTAGAAAGCATATTTTCTCTTTCTCAAATCACTCGCATACAATTATGAACGAGCAATTTGAGAGAAAGAGAGAGAGAGAGAGAGAGAGAGAGAGAGAGAGAGAGAGTGTCAGAAGCATGGTCGTATACACACCGTGGTCAGAAGACAAGACAGCATGAGAGAGACGAAGATAATATGACTGTCTGTCCTTGTCTAACTGCGCGATTGCAGCTCCATCTATCGCGACATCGCGCAACTAATTTTCTGCTCTGTATTATTCCCAAATGTCATTTCGCACATACACATGTGAATGAAATATTCCAACACCAAGATCTTTTTTATTAGACTTCTAAACTTATTTCTGCAAGCTCACTAATATTCCTTTATGCAATTTTTTGTAGGAACCTGTCTTATTTTGTACGTATAAATTGTGAAACTTTTATACAAGCAAATATTGTTATGACGTGACGCGAGAAGCCAGAAAAAAAACTCGTATTTAAAAATTTTTTGTCTTTTTATCACAAATTCAGACAGCTTCTTACTTTATTATTGTATGAACTTTAATCGTGGAAAAGCATTTGTTATTCTATTAACGCAATAAAAACTTCTTGGTGTTGGCAAAATATAATCGGTTCGGCCGGTAAAAGTAGACCTCCGGCATCCCCTTAAGAACATCGATAATTCAAAATGGCTCGTGAATAGCAGCAATAAGAAACTTCCTGATACGGTTATGAATATTTTGAGTTTAAGTCAAAATTTCACTTCCGTTACAGCAATCGAATAGCAGGTATCAAATTAGATACACGTTAGATGTCATAAAAAATTTTGAGGTCAATATTCTAAAGATACATAGAAATGACAGATTTGACGCTAGAAATTTAATAGTAGACTTCCTTACAAAATTTTTGCGTGATAAAAAACATATTAACTATATTGATAGATTGTTATCTGACGGGTTTTCTTTGTGTAAAAGGTTTCTTAAAGAAAATAAAAATATTTTAGTCACTCGGGCTGATAAAGGACAAACAACCGTAATTCTAGATAGAACGAAATATTTGCAAAAAATGAGCGTTTTACTCAATGATTCTTGCACCTCTAGAAAACTCAAAAAAGACCCCATAAAACCTCTAACAAATGAGTTAAATTTATTGCTAAAATCTTGGCGGTTGAATAATATTATTGATGAGAGAACGTATAAGCATTTGAATTGTACGAACAATAATTTACCGCGGTGCTATGGACTTCCAAAGATCCACAAGAACGGTTTTCCTTTGCGAATCATTGTGTCTTCAATTGATAGTTCTTTCTACAATATAGCAAACTATATCCATAATATTATACAATGTTTCATAAAAAAATCAGAGTCACACATCAAGGATGGTTGGTCGTTTTCTAAGAACATTTAAGACAGAATAATTAATGATTCTGAAATAATGATTTCTCTGGATGTCACTTTGCTTTTTACCAACATTCCTAAGGAACTGGTAATGAATGGAATTGAGAAGCGTTGAGATGACATTTCTAAGAATACGAAATTAAATTTAGCACAATTTTTACACGTCATTGAAACCATCCTTGACTCAACTAGTTTTAGGTTTGAGGGACAATTTTTTGAACAAATTTATGGTAGTCCAATGGAGTCGCCGTTGTCCCCAATTTTAGTTGATATAATCATGGACGACCAGGAATCACATTGTCTTGGTTTACTAGATTTTACGGTTCCCGTGTACTATAGATATGTTGACGACATTTTTATCATAATACCTATTGATAAAATAGATATGTTATTATTCATTTTTAATTATTATTACGAACGTTTAAAATTTACGTATAAGTTGGAATGTAATTTGTTGGGATATATCAATTATCTTTCTAGTCATCCTTTTAAATATCAAATCAACACGATTTATAATTTGGTTGGCCACGCAATTTTATTATCTGATCAGCGATTTCATCTAAAAAACATCAAAATTATTAAAAATATTTTACGGAATAATTGTTTTTCTACAAAAATAATCAACCGTTATATGTACAAAAAAAATCAATTTTCTAAAATACAATAAGTCTAGTGAAATGGATGACATTGTAACTGATTCACAAGAGAAAGCACCTTACATCTCAATATCATACATGAATAATTTTAGTGACAATATATCACACTCTTTAAAGAAGTTTGGCATTAATGTTGTGTACAGTTTACCGAAAAAACTGAATAATCTAATTACATGTGGTAAAGATATGCTATCTAACGATTGCGCGACTAATGTGGTGTACAAAATTGACTGCAATGATTGTTCCGCATTATATATAAGACAAACAGAGAGACATCTTAGTACACGGGTTAAGGAACATTGTAATAATATTAAATTACATCATAGTTTACATTTGGTTATAAGTAAACATCGGTCTGAATTTGAACATGATTTTGGTTGGAATAGATTTAACATTTTACACACTGAAAAACATGTAAGGAAGAGAGAGATAGCCAAAATGTTTTATATTAAAAAACTAAACAACAGAAACTCACAGAAGGATACAGACAGTTTAAATGATATATATAATAAAATAATTAAGGTCGTTTAAACAATTTTACTTAAAATACTTTAGAATTTGACGATCCTTGGTTGGGATATGTTGTGGCTGTTTCACAATTTTAATTTTATTTTTGATTTTTGACTTGTATATTTCTTAATTAAAATTAATATTGTGCATTGCTGTATAATGAGCAAATTTTTACTAATTTATTGGTAAGTATTATGTACGTTTTCAATTGCGAAATTTATGTTAGTGTTTCATTTGACAATAACTATATATATAATAAATTATTTTAGTCTCACTTAAGAACCACAATCATATGGTCGAAACGTCGTAAAATTTAATAAAAACGATTATTACTTGCTAGTTTGGTCGATTATTTCCAAAACTTCTGCTATTAGATTCATGGAGTGGCCAAAATTCGAAAACATTTGAAACAATAGATAAATTATCACAAAATATAAAAATTTTAACAATTTCCGTAGGGACTGGAATGATACAACCTGTCGAAGTTTTTTCAAGATTTGGAAAAATTTCATTAAATATTTTTCAGATATAGTTATTTTGTATAAATACGATGTAAACTTACATTTAGGAAACAATATTATCAAACTTTAATCACTAATTCACAATCAATTATCTTCTCGGTTTATAAATTTATTCAAGTATTCGTGGTTCAAAAGTGGCTACTTACAAGAGAAACCACTTAAGTTTGATAATCCCGTACACCTTCATACTGCCTTGTATCTCTTTTCAGCAAGGCTCCGTTCCGAGAGAAAACCGCAGCTGACCTCATATACAAGGATTCCAGCTGGCCGACCCGCGCTTCCTGAACGACGATCCAGCGGAGCTACTTCTGGGAGCAGGAGTCTACACCTTGATCCTCGAGGAAGATCTTTGCAAGGGCGGATCACGGATACCGATCCAGCAGACCAGCCTAACATCGATCCTGTCCGGGGGCTACGACGCAGCAGCAACCAGCTGCCGCACATTCCAGTGCACCGTCGACCACGACCCCACGATTTGGTTCAACGATTTTGGGAGCAGGAGAGCAAGCTAGTAACTAGTGCCTCGATCACTCCCGACGAAGCCAGGTGCAAGGACTTCTTTGTGCGCACGTTTACTGGGAGATACATGGTGAGATTGCCATTTTTTACCGCCGACAACGCTCAACGAGACCCGTCGGCCAACGTAGCGCCTCCTGGGAGCGATGGTGAAAAAAGGAAGCCAAGATCCTCGATTTGGTGACCTATACCGAAGCTTCATGCGGGAGTACGAGGACCTGCAACATATGGAGAAAGTTAGCACATCGACAACCGCTTCCAGTACCAAATGCTACTTACCGCTTTATGGAGTCCTTAAGGAGTCGAGCACTACCACAAAGCTCAGGGTCATATTCAACGGCTCTCAACGCACATGGTTTGGTGAGTCACTGAACTCGCATCCCTCACTGATGCGAACCTCCTATCAGCACTCGTCGACGTACTACTTTGATGGCGTTGGTATCGGTACGTCTTTGTCACGGACATTGAGAAGATGTACCGCCAAATTCTTGTACATCCTAAAGACTGCCGCTTCCAAACGATATTGTGACGCCACGACAATGCTGACGACACCCACGAATACGAGCTGAGGACAGTAACCTACGGACTAGCATGTGCACCTTTCCTTGCCATCAGAACGCTGCGACAACTCGGAATGGACTAAGAGGCTCATTTTCCTCATGGTGTTATGGCGCTACGGCGGGATTGTTACGTCGACGACGTGGTCACCGGCGCGAACAACCTGACAGATGCAAACAATCTTTAGACAGAACTGCGCAATCTTTGCATGGTGGACGGATTTCCGTTGAGAAATTAAGCCTCGAACGACCAGGAAGTCCTCACGGGAATTCCGCAGGAACATCGTCTTCAGCGCGCATTGCACTCATGGGAAGGAAAGAGCCATTCCACTTTGGGCCTCCGGTGGCATCCTCAAGGCAACTGGTTTTCATTCAGGATACATTCCCGTCCAGTCACCGACTTCACGAAGAGACGAGTCCTTGCCGAGACTGCACGATTTTTCGATCCGATGGGTTGGCTCGCGCCTGTCGTAGTCCGAGCCAAAATCCTGATCCAGACCACGTGGCTTCAGCAATTGGATTGGGACTCCCCACTGCCTAACAAGGGCGCACAACGCTGGCAGCAGTTGTTGAATCAGCTTCCTCTTCTTGATTACATCCGTGGCCCTTTGGCTTGGCACCGGAGACAATCACTCACATCTGCAGTTCCATGGTTTTGCCGACGTGTCAGAGCGAGGATACGCCGCCACGGTCTACATCCGCAACACTGAAAAAAACAAGGCTTCAGGCAAGCTGTTGATGGCGAAGTTCAAGGTCGCACCTGTCAAGCAAGTATTGTTATCACGACTTGAACTATGCACCGCCGCTCTACTCACCACTCTTACGCTACATGTCCGCAACACTCTGGGCTTGGCAGCTACACCAATACACCTGTGATCCGATTCGAAGGTCACGCTCCACTGGATTCAGGAACACGCTGCTGGAAAACCTTCGTCGCCAACCGAGTAGCTTCCATCTAGACGCAGCTTTCAGACGCCCAGTGAAGACACGTGGCCGGAAAGGACAATCCTGCAGACTGTATATCACGAGACATTACTCTTAGCGAGCTACTCAACCACGCATTGTGGTGGATAAGACCTATCTGGTTGTCACTCAACGAGACTACTTGGCTCAACTCAGAAATCGACGCTCCAGAGGATGACCTTCCTGAACAACGAGCCACTAGCCTAATGACCAAGAGACCTGTCACCGTCGAATCGGACCTTCTTCTCAGGTTCCCGACATTGCATCGTCTGCAGCGAGTTATAGCTTGGTGTCGTTGATGGCTCAACATTGCAGAGCATGATGTCACCTGACCGTCCACTGCACCCAGACGAGTTGGATGCCGCCCTACTTCCCTGGCTTCGAGTAGTGCAGACGTTCCACTTTCCAGACGAGGTACAGGTAGACGTACCAGTTCACCACGTAGCTCTTTGGCAAAATTGAATCCGTTCTTCGACGACCAAGGCGTGCTGCGCGTAGAAGGACGTCTCAAACACGTGCTGCTGCCTCACAATAAGAAACACCCGATGATCGGCCCGCCGGTCTTCTGGTTAAATCGACTGATTGAGTCTTGCCATCGTCGGACTCTGCACGGAGGTGTCCAGCTGACACTCAGCCTGCTCCGCCTTCGATTCTGGGTGCTATGCGGGAGGATTGTCGTCAAACAGCAGCTACACCAGTGTGAAACCTGCACTTAATAGCGAGTTGTCATACCACAACCTCTGATGGGCAACCTTTCTCGTGACCGAGTGACGCCGACTCGACCGTTCCTCAGCACCGGCCTGGATTACGCTGGATCAATCCTCATCCGGACTATCGAAGGGCGTGGACACCGCGCTCACAAAGGATATATCGCTGTCTTCATCTGTTTTTGGTCAAAGGCCATTTACCTGGAAGTTGTTTCAGACTATTCTTCCAAGGCCTTTATCGCCGCCCTACGCCGCTTCGTCTCCTGCCCGCCTGGATCATCAGAGAGTGTCTGTAACGGACGAGAATTAAGACAGACTCTTTGTCTGCCGCCGGGGCCTGTGCATCGACATCTACAGTGACTGCGGTACGACGTTCATCGAGGCAGATCGCACGTTGCGCGAGCTCTTCACGGCATCGACATCCGAAGGTCATGGTATGCCTTTGCCGCCACCGCTCAAGGAATTCACTGGCATTTTAATCTGCCACCGGCTCCGCACTTTGATGATCTGTAGAAGACCACCGTGAAATCGATCAAGTTTCATCTCCGTCAGGTGATCGGCGAGACCACTCTCACTTTTGAGGAGTCGAGCACACTCCTCGCCCAGATCAAAGCCTGTCTTAATTCTCGTCCGTTGCAGGCACTCTCCGATGATTCAGACATCGGCATTGACACCCGGTCACTTCGTCGGGGCGCCGCTCCTCGCTGTGCCCGAGCCATCGCTGACCAGCCGACCTGAAAACACATTGTCACGATGGCGTCATTTGCAGGTCATGAGAGATCACTTCTGGCATCGATGGTCAACAAAGTACATCCACAGACTCACCCCGAGATCCAAGTGGCTCAAGGACGAGGCCGCACCCCGCATCAACGATCTCTACTTCGTGCGTTCCGAGCTCACCCCTCCGAGTTAATGGCCCCTCGTCCGAATAACGAACCTGCATCCCAAGGGCGACGGCATCATACGCGTGGTCTCAATCCGAACAACTACCTTCAAACTCGTGCGCACACTCGTCAAACTCGTCTTGTTCCTGGGCGTGATCAAAGCAACCGCGTCGAACACCGACACCTCATAACACATCTCAACACCATTCACGTTCACGATCACTCCATTACTCATCTTTGCAGTTGCGTCTCGCAATATCACTCCACAGCGCCACTCGCGCACAACATTGTTACCATTCACCACTGCACTCGTTTGTCATTTCACGATTTCCTTGCATTGTATTTCACTTCACACTCGCCATTCTGTTCCGATCACGTGTATCATCACGTTGCCGCATGATTATCACATATTTCACGCCATCACCACGTGCATTTCACCGCGCAGGCGCGCGTCAGTCCCACCATCAAATGCTATTGGACTGCGATTCGCGACTGGAAACCACCACTAACTATTTTGTCATTTCGCGACAAGGCGGGCGGGAATGTTCAAAATGCAAATGTAAAAGTTACATATTTTTTTAGAAATAATTGTTAGAAAAATCAATTGTCGAGTTAGTAAACAGTCAAAGTTGTTTATATGTATAAAAAAAACCCATCGTAAATTTTAACAGGTCATAAATCTGTCGCCAAAAAAAATGGCACCGAAATAAACAATTAACGATATCGCAACCGTTTCGCCGGATGTTTATGTTGCGACAAGCATGCGCGGCTTATCACGTGCGTCCCGAACAACCAATAATTCAAGCCATCACACGCTCGCGCATGTCAAACCCGCGTCTTTTTGCGTAATCTCGTTGAAGCGGCCAATTATGAACCGTGCTCTCAGGTCATCTCGCAAACTCAAAATTGTTCATAATTATTGGCGCTTTACGAGAGGATGGGCTCCTTCGAAAAAACCTTAAAAGGGAGTTCACGTCCGGACAACGTCGCTGTATCGCTTTTCCGCCGTGAACCGCATATCGCATCTCCGTATATTTGACAAACCGCAAAATTTGTTGACAATCGCTGCTTAAACCTATTATCTAATTACGATTACGTTTACTGAAATAGATTAAAAGTCTATATTAATTTTTATGCGTGTATATTTTTGTTGATCAGTGTACTTTTATAATTAAATTGTTTTTCATACTCAAAGTGACTTATCTAACTGAAACCTCCTTTCGCAAAGCGCATTCTCGAACACATACACTTTTATAAGTAATAGTTAACAAACAAATAAAGTTAATTTTACGCCGTAAAGTTACGGCATTATTTAATCACAAAAGCAAAAAGAAGTATCGTTTCGTGTCTGAATAGCTCAATTGGAAGAGCAGTCTCCCGGCAAGCAGAAGGTCTCGGGTTCGATTCTCGATTCAGCCGACTTTCGGATCAATATTTTTCTTGCCTATTTCTTTACAGGGGAAGTTAGGAGAGGAACAAGAGGAATTTCTGAGATCCCAACCATAGGATACAAATTTCTTAAGGGGATGCCGGAGCGTTGGCCGAACTCCGACGGGTTAGCGCCCTCATTTAAGTGGAACTAAAATTGTCGATAATTATCGATAATTTTAATTCCGCTATTATCGATAATAATCCATATATGCCAAAAAGCTATTTTAGTGTGTTCAACATATTGAAATCAGACAATATAATATATTTTTACTGTCGAATCATCTCGCACACGCATCTAACAATAAGCGTCAATAACAGTAAAACATACATATATAAATGTGTCTCTTTATGACATAGTTGAACACAATTTCAATATTGCTCTTTTATATATTTTGATGATATATGCATATTTTCATGTATTTTTCAAAGGAAATATACAATCTACCATATATATATACAAGGTGGTTCAAAAGTCCGGCAACGGTCAATTATGTCCAAGAAATAGTGATCTTATGAATAAAATATAAAAATTGCAGGGTTCAACCCGGGAAAAATTTTTTATATATAATTATATCTAAATAATTATATAATTATACATAATTATATGTGAAATATGTTCATTTTATATATAATTAAATTTATTTATATATAAATTATGAAGTTCATGTATAATCTCATGTCAAGTTATATATGAAACATTCCCAGCAAACACCGATATATAATTGTTACATTGCTATAATAAAACGGAATATAACACGCAATATAACGCAAATGTACTACGTTATATACACGTTAGGAGTAATTT
This sequence comes from Nylanderia fulva, assembly GCF_048542155.1. Taxonomy (NCBI): domain Eukaryota; kingdom Metazoa; phylum Arthropoda; class Insecta; order Hymenoptera; family Formicidae; genus Nylanderia; species Nylanderia fulva. The sequence continues at coordinate 46,861 of NW_028190340.1, read as the reverse complement.
CCTACTCTTATAAATTACAGATATATAACGTTAATGTAACACATAAATAACATGTTATATAACTTTAAAAAGAATTATAAAATAATTCTATAACTGCAATATAAATTACAGAATTGTTATAAAGCTATTATATATGTGTTATAAAGCTGTTATATTTATGTAATAAGACTTTTATGTTTACTTGTTACTAAATTGTTACATATTTAATTGAGAATAAAAATTTTAATTATTATATATTTATTACAAACGCGAATACTACAAATATCAAATTCTTTAATTAATTTCAAGCAAAATTAAATAAAATTTTATTTCACTTTTTTATATGTATACATATATACATTAAACATAGTTATATATACGTGTTGTTGCTCAGGTACGTACAGGTACACATGTGTAAGCTTATGAAATATAGCAACATATATAAATATATTAACATTTTTGGTATTCATTATCTATCACATATATATTTTTAAAAACTTAAACCAAAAGATAATACTTAGAAAAAAAAAATTTCCTTTAATTAGAGAACGGAAAATCTAATTATTTTCCTTATCTTGTTCCTGTGCTCCTCCTTTTTCTTCCCTCTGCTTCCTCTGCTTAGCGAAACGTAGTCATTCCGCCACAATATTATCAAATTCAGCTTCTGTTAAAGAAGAATACTGTAGAGTAATGTCTCCTAAAAAGAATAATATATAGTTAAACAAGAAATTTAGGATAATAGATACATTTTTAATAATATAGAAAACACACTTCTCATAATTTTGATAAAATATAAATCGCATATTTTAAAATTATTACGAACACCCTTCCATGAGCAATCCATCGCACATTGGCTCGTAAATATTTTGCAAAGGGCGCGATGAATGTTGTCTCTGGGATTATTTCCCCCAACTTTTAAGATAAATTCTTTCTGTAAAAAAAATAAATTAAAAAATTTTTATCCAATTAATTAAATTATACAATTAATTAAATAAATTAATGTAAAACTTACAAATTGAGTAACTGCTTCCTCCGTGTCACGCAATAAAGTCTCAAAATCTTTTATAGTTTGAACCGAGCGTAACGGTAAAATTTCAGCAATCAAGCTGTCATTACCCTTTGTTGGAAGAAGAGCGCGGCTCTTCATAACATCTTCCAATCGGTTTATCAATTGTTTGATGTCTCTTAAGATTAAATTGGACGTAGTTTGGGTACGTGTTATTTGTCCTTGATTACGTATTATATCTTGCTGTGTACGTATCACTTGATTAAAGTACTCTGCAATGTGTACAATGTATTTCTTATTATACATAATTTTATATTACTATTTAACTAAAAGCCATTATATGCATATATATTAATACATACTTTTTATATTAGGGTCTGATACTTCATTAACTATTTCTTGCAATTCTTCATGGTTTTCATGTTCTTCAGATAATGGATCACAATCTACAAAAAAGAAATATTAGATATATATATATATATTGTTGCGTCCTCGGGACGCCTCTCGCTCAGTCACTCACACACAGTCACTCTCACTCGCGCGCGAAATAAAGACACTCGCATAATAGGGAAATGAACTTTAATATGAGGAACCAATACACGAAACCAATGAAATATAACAAATAGTGCATTCGTAATGCAAAGAAGCTCCGGTCTCGGAAAACGTCCGCACGATGCGACCGCTAGACCAAAACTGTCATGTCTCCCGAAAACAGAAGAAGACCCTTAGTTGTTTAACAACAACTCCCTTGACGACGATCTCCCGGAGGCGTAAAGAGTTGATCCCGCGAAAAGTATCACCCGATACAAAGATGTAGATCCAGGGGCGTAACACGGGGGCGCAACACTGCCCCCCTTCTTCAAGATTGTCGTCCCGACAATTCTCACGGAGATTGAAGACCTAGGACTCTGACGCTGCTATCAGGGCACCAACGATACTCCGCTCTCCCTTAGCTGCTGCTACAGGTTACCGAACGAAACGCCTGGTCCCTCTCTTTTTGCGTCTACATTGTCCGGACGAATCCTGCTCTCCCTTAGCTGCTGCTACAGGTTACCGAGCTTCGCCCTCCTCCTCTCCGTACTCGAACTGTTTTTTTGAAGAAAAATTGGCCAGATTTTTCCTATAACAGTCGAGTTGATAGAAGATATCCCTGCTGTCTTCGCGGTTTCACTATACTCGCCGTCTCCCGGAAGGATAACGAAATGGTCCATGAATCTTCAGACAAAGGGGGGGAATATCTTCCGTGGACCCAACGTTCCTCGTGAACACCCTAAGTCTCTGTCACGGCATTTGCCCTCAGTCTCGTGGGAAAACCACGGATCAAAAACCACGAGAGGGACAGTCTTCAACGTGATGAACCAAATGACCAATCTTCTGAAGATGAGACGGTCTTCTCAATTGAAAGGAGCCAGTTGCCCTCGATGAGTAATGGTCGCAGGAACTTCCTCAGAGAATTCTCTTGTAACAGAAACTCAGGCAAGCCTCTTCTTAAAAATTTCCAACTAGAAAAGAAAACATTCCTTACGCAGAATAAATTCACCAATTAAAAAAATGCACTTACAAATATACACACAAACACAACTCTCCAATTCCTAGCAATCTTTATTTGAGTTTTGTACTATTTCTAATTAACAATCAATATTTCTATCTAAAAATGGAGCTAATCTATCTGCGTGCACTACTTTCTTCCGATGTCTGGGTGTCTTCTGAATGCAGTACACCACATCGCTGAATTTCTTTACAATAGAGAAAGGTCCTTCCCAATTACTCTGTAACTTGGGAGCTCTACCTTTAATTCTTCGAGGGTTATAAAACTAGACTCTCTCTCCCTCTTGAAAAAGAATCTGTCTAACTCCCTTATCGTACCAATTCTTCACCCTAGAAGATCTAATATTCATTTTGTCTCTAATTTCGGAATGGATATCATTTAACTTTCTTTTGAGAGTATTAGCGAAATTTTCTATCGAAGACGGCTCTTTTTCTTCTAATCTAGGAACATTTCCTTGCAATAGATCCACTGGAAGTCTTAGATCTCGAGCGAAATATAATTCCGCAGGAGTCATCCCAGTGGTTTCGTGCTTTGAAGATCTGTAAGCTAGAAGAAACATGGGAATCCACCGATCCCAATCTTTTTGATTTTGTGAAATATACTTCGCTAGATAATTGATTATTGTTTGATGTTGTCGTTCGACCTGACCATCAGACTGAGGATGCAACGCAGTAGTTCGCGTTTTCCTAATTCCGAGAAGCTTCATTATTTCAGCGAACAGTTTCGATTCAAAATTCTTCCCTTGATCGGTATGTACTTCTAAAGGTACTCCATGTCTTGAAATAAACTCATAAATGAAGATTTCTGCCACTGTCTTTGCTCTAATATTCTTCAGGGGAAAAGCTTCTACCCATTTGGTGAAGCAATCTACGATGACAATTAAATATCTGTTTCCAGAAAAAGTTATTGGAAGTGGACCTAGGATATCCATTTGAATTCTTTCAAAAGGACTTCCGACATTATAGATCTGCATAGGAGATTTTCCTTTTCCTGTGGGGCCTTTCTTAGAAATACAGACCTTGCAAGATCTGCACCAATTTTCAATGTCTTGCTTGTAAGTCGCCCAATAAAAGCGTTTTCGTACCTTTTCTAAGGTTTTGTTTACACCAAAATGACCTCCGAACGGAGAATCATGTACTTCCTCAAGGACTTGTTTAACTCGCTTTCGAGGAACAATCAATTGAAGAAAACTAGACTTTAAATTCGGAGCTTCCCACTTCTTGTAAAGGACTCCATTCTGAAGAATTAATGCATCCCAATAAGTCCAATAAATTTGAGCAGAAATGTCACGAGTCACGAATTCAGAACGAGATGGTCGTGTTTCTTTCATTTTTCCCTGAATAAAAACGGCAATGTCAGGATCTTCTTCTTGATCTTTACGCCATTCTCCCAGATCTTCTGTTTGGAATATAAGTCGTGCAACCATTTTCTCGTTTTCAGACGTACTCTTTATCTCGACCTTGGCACAATATCCACACCCATAGGTCTCACATAGTCGTCTGGACAATCCATCGGCATTCTTGTGAGATTCTCCTTTCCGGTGTTGTACTTCGAAGTCGTATTCTTGGAGTTTTTCCAACCAACGAGCTAGTTGCCCTTCCAAATCTGATAACTGATCCAAAATGTCGTCAATTCGAGGTAAGGGATAGGAATCTTTTACCGTGATAGTGTTAAGTTTCCGGTAATCAACACAGAATCTCAGTGTTCCGTCTTTCTTTTTGACCATAACAGCCGGCGAAACCCAAGGACTTTGAGATTCTTCTATGATTCCTTCTATTTTCATCTCTTCCATTATTTTATCAACCTCATCCCTCATCTGAAAAGGAATCCTACGGGGTACCTGTTTTATGGGGAGAGAGTCTTTTACATTTATGACATGTTCGATAATATTGCAATTCCCAGCAACAATATTACAGGAGAATAGATCTTGAAATTCATTTAGAAAATTTACAAAGGTTTCTTTCTGTTTTTTTTGCAAATGAATCGAGCTCTTTTCGAAAAGTTCTTTTAAAATAGACGGGATTCCTTTTGGAAAATTCTCTATTCTTGAACATTGAAAATCTTTATCGTCAAAAATGGATTTATTAAAAACTTTATCAAAAACGTTTTCCAAATTAATCATTTTAAGAAAATCCATTCCTAAAATACATTGATCATTAATTTCAGCAACTAACAACGGAATTTCAACCGAATAATTTCCGATTTCAATTTTTGTTTTTACTAAAAATTCAATTAAAAATTTTTCTCCCGTCGGATATTTTAAATTAATATCATTGACTCGAATCTTTTCAAGATCTTCTCCCACTAATCTGCTATTTAATATGGAAACATCAGAGCCTGTATCTATTTTAAAAAGACACTCCTTTTTATTTAATCTACCAAAATACGAATAAGAATCTTTCTTAGAAATCCTTCTAACACTACAATCAATGAGATCAACAAAATCGGACGTCGGGGCGTTTTCTGTAAGAGTTGAATTTTCCCCGAAAAATTCAACTACCTCTAGTTTTCCTTCGCCTCAGGACATTGAAAACGCAAATGTCCGATCTTCCCGCAAGACCAACATTCTTTCCCTTTGGCCGAAAAGTTGTTCGCTTGCGCTTTCCCTTTCGAGTCAAACCGTTCGCTTTTCTTTTTTTCGGAATCGGTTCGCGCGTCGCTCCTCTCTCCCTTTTGATGATTTTGACTTATTTTGCCGTAATTTCCTTTGTTACTAAAATTGTCTCTTTTTCTATCAAAACTATCCCCCTGAATTATTTTTATAGCCTTAGCTCTTTCTATAGCCAAATTTAAAGATGTAATTCCCTCCAGTTGAAGGGTTCTTTTGACAAACCCGTCTATTAATGCCGAGACAAATTGCGCGCATGCTATTTTATCGCGGACCGCATATGGACATTCGGGGTAAGCCAGACGCGACAGTCTCTCAAGTTCGGCTCCAAAGGAAGCGAAATCCTCTCCATATTTTTGTTTCCGTGTCGTAAAAAGATAGTAATAATTTTGCGTCAAGTTTCCGTCTTCAAAAAGCAACTCTAATTTTGATTTTAATTCCGCGAATGTTAATTCTTCAAAATTCTCAACATTTTCTAAAACGGACCGAGCTTTTCCCCTTAAATTTGCAGCGAGAGTAATCATTTTTGCTTTCTCATCCCAATTATTCGCGACGGCTATCAAAAGAAATTGGGAGAGGAACTCCCGCAGCGGAACCCTTCCATCGAATGTATCGGGCTTCAGTTTTAAGCCCGTTTTCGCACGAAAGTCACCGGTCGTCTCGCCCGCGTTTATCACGGCACTTGCGGCTATCGCGGCACTCGCGGTACTCGCGCAAGCTAAATTCAGTCGTGTATCCCCAGAAGCTCTTATATTAGAAGGACTTAGCTGGTTAGTTTGCTGCGAGGAGATCCTCAATTCGAGCTGGTGCAGCTGTTCGTCCTTCTCTCGGAGAAGAGTCTCAAAGCGAGCTTGCTGATGTTCTCGTTCGGCCCGCATTTCTCGTAGTTCTCGCAGTGCGGTCTGCAACGCATCCGTCTCGTCTATCTCCTTCATCGTTGTTCGGGAACGCGTCGCTTTCGGCGAATGTTGAGTCGTCATTTTGGCGTTCTCTCAGGAAGATGCGATTCTTTCGGTTTTGATCCCGGACGAGCCCCCAAAATGTTGCGTCCTCGGGACGCCTCTCGCTCAGTCACTCACACACAGTCACTCTCACTCGCGCGCGAAATAAAGACACTCGCATAATAGGGAAATGAACTTTAATATGAGGAACCAATACACGAAACCAATGAAATATAACAAATAGTGCATTCGTAATGCAAAGAAGCTCCGGTCTCGGAAAACGTCCGCACGATGCGACCGCTAGACCAAAACTGTCATGTCTCCCGAAAACAGAAGAAGACCCTTAGTTGTTTAACAACAACTCCCTTGACGACGATCTCCCGGAGGCGTAAAGAGTTGATCCCGCGAAAAGTATCACCCGATACAAAGATGTAGATCCAGGGGCGTAACACGGGGGCGCAACAATATATATACATGAATATAATTTTTGTTGACTTTATATACTTATGATCATCGACATATAAAATGAACTGAACATCAATAAATAACCCAGGTAACAAACTGACGTCATTAAACGTCAAAATGACGTTATTTTGACGTCGTGTGACGTTATTTTGACGTTTAATGACGTCAGTTTGTTACTTCTTATTCGATGCTCAGTCCATTCTGTATATCGATGCTCATGACAATATACATACTTTGAATGGGAATATCACAAATCTGACGTATATCCACTTCTTGTGTACAAGAAGTTTTCTTTTTCTCTGGAAATGTATACAATATGTAATACAAATCAAAATATCAAAGATTATAATATCACATACTATACGTACCACAAGGTTGTGATAATGGAATCTTTTTTACTGAATCAATCACAGTTTTGATGCTTTCAATTTCATTGTTGGTGAAATTATTGAAGGTTAAATTGTCCGGACACAGTGGGAAAGCAGATGTAATTTTATTCATACTGTTTGCTTTTTCTTTCTCTGTAAATATTTAAAAAAAAATTTTCTTATATAGCCCTTTAAAAATGAAGATTATCAAATATAATAAAACATGCTGTTTTAATACGTACTCTTAATTTTAGCAATTGGTCGATGTACATAATCGTCGTCTTCTTCTTCTTCACTGCTATATCGATTGTACAAAGTATGCTGTCTTTTGCCACGTCCCAATTTGTCTTCGTCGGTTGTTTGGTAGTTGGAGTCAGCTGCACTTTTTCTTGCAGATTCCAAAGATCCTATAATAAAAAAATAGATATATTAAATTGCGCATTAATGATAATAATAATATAATACTAATAATAATCACAATAAAAACATTACAATAAATATGTTCTGCGCAAACTTAAATGACTCTTAATAGTGTAATATAATATAATCATAACACACAAAAGATAAAAATGCATAAGTACTTACTACAATGTTTTATGAGTTCAATATTATATTGATCCCAAGTTTCAAAATTCGGACTTGCATAGTTTGCGATTAGAGGTGCAGCATTTGCTGTCCGTGGCCACCAGCACTTCTGTTGTTGATTGTCATCTAGTATAAGCCACGCTGTTGGTATTTCTGAGTATGAATTATCTATAATAAACTTGACAACGGAATATCTTTTTCCTATAGTACCACCAGAATCCATTTTTCTCTAAACAAAAAAACAGTATATAAATTAATTTCTTCACAAATAAAAATATGTATATACATCAAATCACATTAGTAATATCTTATTGACAAAATTATTGATCAAAATAATTGATTGCTTTAATGCAAAATTTTAAAAATCACATTTGATATCATATGTAATATAAAAGTTTTTTTGCTTTAATGCAAAAGTTTTTTTGCATTAATAAATGCAAAAATAAGACAAATTTTTGTTATAAAATAATTCTTTTATAAGTTAAAATTTTATACAATATTAATATATGTACACATATATTTTCATCAATGTAATAAATAGATTTTACAAGAATATTTTTTACTCGAACTATGCAATAATATAAATATTTTGTAAGAAAAATATACGTTTATATTTAATTTTAATAAAATTATATTGCTTATGTATACGTTTTTATGCCATATTACTGATATAATTATATTATTGAAATACAATCCTCAAATGCATTTATATTAATTTTGTTAATAATAAATAATTAATAATACATAAAGAATACTTGTTACATCTACATATATTTAAGATAAAATTAAAGATATAAAAATTATTACTAGCCTAGTAAAAATTAAAATCAAATTAATTTTAATTCACATCGTCTCTTGCAATTACAATATATATATATGATATAAATTATATTTTTTAATAGTTCATAGTTTTAATCAATCAAAATTATAATTTTATGCATAAGATTTATGTACATAAAGTATTGCAAAATTAAAAAATTAAATATTAATACAATTTGTAAATACTCAATCTTACAAATGTTTATTCAATTTGCGCCTTTCCAAATATGCAAATTAAAAGTATTTTCACAAAGACAAAGGAATACATTAAAATGACATTTATATTACGTTATTCAAAATAAATTTTTGATTCTTTACAAAAGTACGGAAAATTAAATAAAAATATTAAATTATTAACGATGAATAACATCTAATTATTAGTATGTAAAAGCGGTATTGTTATATAACAATCAGTCTCATTCATATATTTTAATATTAAACATTTTTGTTTTATTGCATTGAGTGGAATCGTTATAATTTCTGAATTAGTTGCACTTGATATTAAAAATATACCCAGTTTTTCAGAAGCACATGGCACAGTAAAAAAAGATTTCGGATTTAGAAAACGTTTTGCGCGAAAAAATAATATATCTTCCTCTTCAATAATATCCAAAATAAAAACTACAGAATTATCATTAAGCAAAGCACATTTATCATTCTCAGTTATTGCAATCTTAAAGTTTTTATATTGAAAATGAGAAATTTTTGCTTTATTTGTATATACAACAACCGGATAATTTACGATAGGGTATTGTATAATTGGTTGCTGTAATTCTTCAAATATGCAATTTGAAAGTTCTTCTAAGGGTTTCCCACATTGATGCAATTTCTTTTTAATTTTATGCATATTATTTTCGTATTTAAAGCAACTAAAATTATCAAGACAACCAAAGTTTTTTACATCATCAGCAATATGTAGAAGGTTATGAACATTATGTGATAGATATTGTTTACCATAAATAGTACTGTAATTGGATACAAAATGTAATAGTAAAGAATGTGCATAAGCAAGACCTGTCTCATTTGTACGTATTTGTGGATTAGCCATTATTCTTATTGCAACACTAAGAGAAAGAAAGTGATTATACAAAATTGGAGGAATGGTTGACTGCAAAATTACTATTCCAGTATACAACAAAAATTGACGCAATTCCGTGGCTTTCTATTTATCAATATCAACTAAAGTTCTAGGCTTTCTAGCAAATTCAGATGGAACGCTTTGTTTAAAATTTATTAAATATTGTGAAATTGAATCAATACTTTCTGCATTTAATCTATTTTCTTTATTTCCTTTAATCCATAATTGTTCGCGAACGCGCTGCGTGAGAGAGGATCGCGCGACACAATAGGATAAGTCACCCTTTCTTTTGTATTAAAAAAAGTTTAATTTCAATACACACTTAATTACAAATTACTTGAACAAGACTTATAACATTTAAATATTTCAGTGAAAATCTAATCGAGAACAAAGTACGGAATAAGCGGCGGTCGTCAACGAGATTTTAGCGGATCAGAATAATATGCGGTTGCGTTATGCGGTCACTGCGGAAAGCGATAAGGCCCGGATTTCGGGCGCGAGCTCTCTCTTATGGGTTTCCGAAAAAAGCCCACTTTTTTGGAAAGCGCCAATTATTGCGAGCAATTTGAATTGTGCTCGAGGTGACTCGAGGGCACAGCTCATTATTGGCCGCTTTTTTAAGATGCGCAACGAACTCGCGTCTTGCCATGCGCGCGCGGCCGCTCGCTCTTTCTAATTGGTGATCGAGGCCGCGTGGCAATTTTGCGCATGCTTGTAGCGCGAAAAGTATCCGGTAAAGACGGTTGCGAAACCGCTAATTGTTTGTGTGCAAAGAGTGTTTATGAGATGACAGGTTTAATTTATGACAGTTTTTTACCGTGACAAACATACAAAAACGACCGTGACTTTTATTATTGACGCGGATGGAAAATTCTAGAATTTACAAAAATTTTACTTAACATCTCAAACAATAATTGTAACAACCGTTTCATAACACCTAAGCAAACAAGGTGCATATAGTCAAGCGGAATTTGCGAAACCATTCCGATGGAAAGCTTTTCCAATACAGAATCGCCTGTGTGATGTTCTATTTGAATTCGATTCTTAAACGAGTCATCTGTACGTAAAATGTTATTAATTTCAGGAAAAATTACTTTATTATTTACGAAATCGCCTTCTTGCATACATTTGGAACACGAAAAATATCCTGTGTGGCCTTTTGTGTACGTTATAAATGATTTGGCTGGAGCATCGCAAAGTATTGCATTAATATTCACTTTATATTTCTTGTTATTAACAATTATGCCATTTTCAAAAAGAAACAAAATTTATTAACAAAACTACCAAGAAAATCATTCGCATCGCTCGGTTTACACATACCATGATATATACCAATTACGAATGGCAATGTATGAATACCGATATCTTCAATAGATGCCATGATAGGCCAGAATTGACTATTAGAACTTTTCGAAATAGGTAAGCCGTCTATATTTATATTTATTTTAATTTTATTTGTGTTAATAAACTGGGAGTAATTTTTTATAGATCGTTCTAGAGCAGAAGTAAGGCCAAAATGTGCATAACGACCATTACCCATATGTTTTATGTTTACGGATGCGTTACGTGGTGTATTAACTAAAACTCTAACATCACTAGGCAATTCAGTATGGCCATGCTTTCTTAATATTCTCAATAATTCATTAGCAGTATTGTGAGGAACGTTACGTTCTATAATTAATTTCTGTAAATCTTCTCGTAAGCTTAGCTCATGGTTGCACTTATTATTATCTATCAATGTGGGTATATTATTTGTCTCATCAAAAGTACATATATTATTGTTCTCAAGTTGAAAATCTATTGATAATTCATCAGATTGGTTTGTTTCGTCGAATAATGTACTATTCGTGCAAAAATTTTCTGAATTTGTGTTAATATTAACCGCTTCTTCTACTACATTAGGTTCTAAATTTGATAAAGTTAAATATAAAGTCGAATTTTGATTATGTAATAAAATCGAATCTTCATTACGTAAATCTCGATTAATAATCTGATTCCTTCGTCTTTGTGATAAATATCTAATATCTTTAGGCATGATAAATAAAGTTATACCTCAACAAATATTGTTAAAATATACGCGCGTTACACACCTCTATATTAAATCTGAAAAGAATCTTAAAATAAAAATATATTTTAATTAAATAAAAATATATATATATATATATATATAAAATTGAATAAAATAATAAAATAAATACTTCATAAATGTTAAAGAAATATTAATGACATTAATGTTAAATAAAACGTTTTTTAATAAAAAAACAATCAATTATTTTATAATTTTTAAGATATTTGAAAATGAGTTTCTTCTTAAATATTTTGTTGATACTGGAGGAGTATTTTCACAAACAGTAACAATCGTATTCAAAAATATTATTTCATTGCAAAAACTATTGATGCAAACCCAAACTATGTACGAGAAGTACTTTACATTTATTAAAATTAAAAAGTAATATGTTTGATAAAAAATCATGTGTTCTATCCAATAAGTATATGTACATAGCATGCAAAATGCATAGGTGATAAAAATAATATATACTATTAAATTATATATTATTAAATTATACTATTAAATTATATAATGTAAACATTCAAATAATGTAAAATAGCAAAGTATTGTAATTGTAAATAAATAGCAATTAATGTATATAATATTAATATTTGAATGAAAGAAATATATAATTAAATAACTCGATTTAAAATAAAATAATATATAATAAAATAACTTATATTGATTAATATTGAAAAACATTTATATTAATAAAAAAGATGCAATTGAATAAAAACTAATAACTTTTAGGTTTATTTAACTACATATTTTCGTTACTAGATGCAAATGTTCATCGTTAGACATAACCACTTCATAAGTATAATTATTACAGATATTTGTATCAATTACTTACCACTTTTGATGAAACAGCAGTTTTTAATGAATTGTAACACAGGGAACAGCTTCGAAGCCAAATTAAATCAAACTCGCTAATCAACCAATTTAGGCAAGCGTTGATTTCTATCAATGTTCTGCAAAGAGCCTGGAGTATGCTGTAAAACAAAATATTTAAAATACATTAATATCGACACATAATATCATTTCAATACATTAAATATCATGTTCATTATAAATAGCAATAAACATTACATCTAATTAAATAATATGCAATTAAACAGAGTTATAAGAACCGATAACTAGCTTTTATGAATCTGTTTCACTGCATATTTTCTTTATTAAAAATTATCGAAATTTGCACATAATTATAGTTTATAATTTAAATGAATAAAAAGCTAATTCATCCACCTTAAAATGTAACAAAATAGGATATATATGAATAATTTATATTGGCACGTGGAGCATAACCTATTTTTTGGACAACAGTTTTGTAAAATTTAGAACAAATATTAATAAAAAAGAATATTATAAATCAATTTACTTTCACATTGTGTAAAAAATCCATATTTAGTATATATTAGATGATTATTTATAAAGACAGAAACGATTACCTTTGATATAAATTAGCCGCCAAAATTCCGTTGATGAACAGCAAACCGGAAAGAGCTTTCTTCTCAGCAACACATACGTACACACACAGGACACGGAAATACTTGTTGCGCGGCAAAATTTAAAAGTAATGCTTATTACAAAATATGTTATATAACATTTAAATAATGCTAACGCAACGCTTGTTATATAACATGTTATATTTTTATTTTATTATTGTTATACTGTTATAACTAGAAAATACCAAAAAAATATAACAGTTTTAAAATACAGTTAAATTGTTGTTACAAAAGAAAATTATGTAACATCAACATTAATAATTTATAACTTCTGTTATATTACGTGTTACTTGTAGATTATATAATAATTATAATCTGTGTTTGCTGGGATTATATATATTTATATATGTGAATACTTATTTATTATATATACAATATATATATATATATATTTATATAAGTATATGTATATAAAAAGTTCTTTTACGAGGATCACTATTTATATTTCGGGAATAGGAACAAAAACAAATAGTTAAACTGCGAATATATTTTTATTGTTTTTCAAAGTACTCGCCACGATGATCGATACACTTTTGCATGCGCTTAAATCAATTTTCAAAGCATTTATTCCATTCCGAATGAGGTATCTCCAAGACATGATTTTTGAACGCTTCAATAGCTTCTTCGGGCGATGAAAATAGTTGACCACGCAGTTTATTCTTCACGGATGGGAACAAAAAGAAATCATTGGGTGCCAAATCAGGGCTGTACGGCGGATGACCCATCAATTCGATGTTTTGAGTGCTCAAATAGTCTCTTGTTTGAGCCGATGTGTGAGAGCTCGCATTGTCATGATGAAGAACAATCCGACGTCTCTTGTTTGTTTTCCTTATTTCACCGAAGATTTCTGGTAAACAGATGGTTGTGTACCACTCAGAATTTACTGTTCTACGATCCTCTAGAGGCACTGTTGCAATATGACCAGTTTTTTCCGAAGAAACAAACCACCATTTTCTTTGAAGTGCTTCGTGCGCGAACAATTTTTGTTGGATTTGGTTCATCTTGCAACACCCATACAGTCGACTGCTGCTTACTTTCGGGCTCATACGAATATATCCATGATTCGTCACCTGTCACGATTTTATAAACGTCTTTTGAAGCACCGCGATTGTATTTTTTAAGCATTTCTTTGCACCAATCGACACGAGCCTTTTTTTGAGCGATTGTCAAATTATGTGGTATCCAACGCGAACATAACTTTCGCACAGTTAAGTGTTCATGTAAAATCGCATATATGCTGGTGGAACTAATGCTTAGGGATGCCTCAATCTCACAATAGGTTACATAACGATCTTGCTTAATCATTTCGTGCACAGCATCAATGTTTTCTGGCACTACAGTCGATTTTGGACGACCTTCACGAAACTCGTCGGACAGCGAACTACGACCACGATTGAATTCACTATACCAGCGATACACAGTGGTTTTTGATGGAGCTTCATCGCCAAAAGTCAAATTAAGTTGATTGACGCACTCTTGTTGTGATAATCCACATCGAAAGTCGTAAAAAATCATCGCACGAAAATGTTCACGATTCAGTTCCATTTTTTGCCGAGACGAAACTTTCAACTAAATATAAAATAAACAAATAGCGTCCGTATGACAAAATGTTCTGAGTACGTATATCGTCAAAAATGTCAAACTTTACGATGGAACCGTCAGATGGACTCACATGACATCAGTGTTGCCAATTCCCGAAATATAAATAGTGACCCTCGTATCTAATTATATATAGACATATTTCATATTTAATTTTGCAATTATATGTATAATTTTATATATTCTATATAATTTTATAATATATTGTTATATATAAAAATTGTTTCTAGGAAAAATAAGATTAAGATTTAGAAAGACAGGGCCAACTATAACGAGCATATTAAATTAGTGAGAGATGTAATGTCAACACATAATTGATTTATTTCTTAGTAGATACAATGATAATAAAAATAATAAAACGTTTCGGCTGTACCCTACCTCAGCCTTCTTCAGTAAATATAAAAACAATAAAAATTCTTTTAAGAAAAATTATGACATATTACGCATTAGAGTCTATTTTTTAATGAACATTTTGGTTTAATGAGTCGATGAATTTAAATTGGGTTACGCTTATAACATTTATTAAATTAGATATTTTTCTAATCGGCTAACCATTTTTTAGTTAAGATGGTAACTTTTTGATTATGTCAAAAAACATGTAAACGAGTTTCCCGTTGTTAGTAGAACAGGTTGACGGTCTATTCCACGTCATCAATTCTTTTGAACATTATTAGTTAAAATTATCGTCAGAACCGCTTGATATGAGATTGAAAACAATTAGATGTTATCCAGCATCAATAGAATTTATTTTCTCCGCTATAATCAAAGAATTAAGTATCTTATTAATTCCAAACTAAACATCTTGACTAATGATAATAATATTACTAAGGTTCCTAAAATAGATGGAGATAATGAAAAAAAGAATTTCTTTGTTATTCCTTATGTGAATAGCATTTCTGACAAAATTGCATCAACTATCAAAAAACAGAAATGACTATAGGTTATCGTTGTCTTGATAAACTCAATCGTTTTATCAAGGTTCATAAAGATAAAATCAATTTTCAACTAATTCCAATGTTGTTTATAAGATCTCATGTCACGATTGCGATGCGACATATGTTGGCCAAACCAAAAGACAACTTAAAACGAGAGTTAAAGAACATGTAAATAATATAAAGTTAGATTCGTCAAAGCATTCGGTCATCTCGGAACATATTCTTAATTACCAAACACTCATTTAATTGGGAAGACATAAAAATTTTAGATTCCGAATCTAATTTCCAGAAGAGAAATGTTTCTGAAATGATCCATATAAAGGAACAAAAAAACGGTCTAAACCTAAAAAAAAGATACCGATATGCTTGACGAGTCATATTTTGACATTCTAGAAGAATTATCTAATAAATAAATAATAATAATAATAGGAGTCACAGTTTTAACTCGACACATCATACTGTGACTTTGTATAGTGAACACATCACTTGGCGGAATCTTGACTACTCATCAATTTAAGTAAGCAATTCTAATCACAATTAAGATCTTTCACATAAAAAAATAACTTATTAATATAAATTAATATACCGAAATAATAAAAATATACTTAGACAATCACGGTGAAATATACTGCAATGACGAACTTACTCGGAAATATCCTTGATGATGGGGACTAACTTTTTGATGCTGGATAACATCTAATTGTTTTCAATTTTTATATCAAGCGGTTCTGACGATAATTTTAACTAATAATGTTCAAAAGAATTGATGACGTGGAATGGACCGTCAACCTGTTCTACTAACAACAGGGAACTCGTTTACATGTTTTTTGACATAATCAAAAAGTTTACCATCTTAACTAAAAAATGGTTAGCCGATTAGAAAAAATATCTAATTTAATAAATGTTATAAGCGTAACCCAATTTAAATTCATCGACTCATTAAACCAAAATGTTCATTAAAAAAATAGACTCTAATGCGTAATATGTCATAATTTTCTTAAAGAATTTTTATTGTTTTTAATTTACTGAAGAAGGCTGAGGTAACAGCCGAAACGTTTTATTATTTTTATTATCATTGTATCTACTAAAGAAATAAATCAATTATGTGTTTGACATTACATCTCTCACTAATTTAATATGCTCGTTATAGTTGGCCCTGTCTTTCTAAATCTTAATTTTATAATATCATACGAGCCTTGTCTTTAAATATCTAATTGTTTTCCTTATTAAAAATAAGATATTTTATAGTGACCTTTACTTTGACGTAGGGGGTCAAATTTAGAGGTCATTTCAAGATCAACTTTTATTAAACAAAACCCTCTATTTTTATTAGATATTCTTGTAGCTTATCTCGAGAATTTTCCAAAACACTAATAAAATATTTTTTTATGTACTTATTGAGTTATAAAGGTTTGAAGTGAACAATTCTTTTATAAAATTGACAATATCTTGTAAAACATTCAATTTTCATTATACATTTATACTTTTTATGCACGGAATAATAAGACCAATCAATAGGTGCAAAGAAAACACAGTTGCAAAAGACATATGTAATTTTCAAGAAGCAACTGCCCAGCAAACATTATAATTGCTATATAACACGTAAATAACGTGCATGTAACATGTAACATACACGTTAGTTGTAATTTCCCACTTATGGATTCTATTATTTATTGTAATTATAGATAGGATAGTGACTTAGCGAAAGATTATCTTTCGGCATCCTACAATATCGATGCTATCTGGGATGTAATTACAATATATAAATAACATATGTCATATTACAAATGTTACATCTATGAGTGAGAAATTACCGTATATGTTACATGTAACATGCACGTTATATAGTATTATATACATGTAACATAGCAGTTATATTTTGTGTTTGCTGGGTGCATTTTCTTTACACCAAATTGGTCTCATTATTATGTGCATAAAAATAAAAAGTATGATAACGTAAAACTGAATATTTTATTTTACAAAGATATAATTTTATGTCAAACAATTACTTCGAATCTTTATAATTCAAAAAGTACTTCATGAAAAAATGTTTTATTATGATGCTTTGGAAAGCTGTCGAGATAAGCTACAAGAATATCTAATAAAAAATAAAGGATTTTAAAAAGTTGACCTATAAATGATCTCAAAATTTGACACCTAGGTAAAAGTCAACACTTTTAGTATTTTTTTTATAAGACCACTATTTTCGGAGATAATTGGCCATTGCCAGATTTTTTAATCACCATGTACATATTATATATATGTTTATGCATGGATATATGCATCTATATACATGTATATATATGTATATATTTCTTACATATATAAATGCATGCATAAATGCATACATATACATATACACATACATGTATACACATACGTGTATGGTATAAGCATACGTGTATGGTACGTATATTGATATTACCTGTAATTTTCTATAAATTACAATGTATGCAGTACGCACAATTCGCTTTTCTTCTCTTATCAATAATTGAGAAAATAGCAAATATATTCAAATAACTAGCTGTATATTTTTATATAATATAACAGAATATTATATAATATACAAAACATTTTTATGCATATATAGAATGAAATGGGCCCCTCCATCGCCCATTCCCGTGAGAACGCAATCATAATATATGTATTTTTTTCGTCTCTCCGATTTTTGCAAATGAGACATTTGTATTAGACACTTTTTTGCAACAATATTTATTAGAATTACACATTTCTAGTATAATGATAAAATTTTATTAGTTAGCAAAAGGTGACAGTTTATTTTCTGCTATTATTTTTAAGAAATGTTGTCTCATACGTTTAACATCAGCAGAATATGTCTCATTACAAGGATTTTCTCCTAAAGCTATAGTTGTAGCAAATGCGGCAGCAAAGATTCCACAACATATACCATCAGGTTGTGTTTGAACGTTTTCAAATATTATATTATTTTTATTTATTTGTGGATAACGGCGATGAATGTAATTTTTTTCTTTAGCCTTCAATGTTTCGTATGTACAGCCAGATAGATTGTCGTACACTCGAAGCTTGGTGCCGTCAAAAGAAATACATCGCCAGTGATTACTGCAATTTTCTCCAATAATTTGTAAACTTTTGTCGTTACAACTTGCTTCAATTATATGAGGATATAAAATATCTTTTTTTAATAACTAGAACGCACATGCAAATCGTTCTGGGAAAAGATATTTTTAGAAACAACTAACAGACGAATAAATCGTCTCTGATATAAAATATCTTTTTTTAATAACCAGAACGCACATGCAAATCGTTCTGGGAGAAGATATTTTAGAAGCAACTAACAGACGAATAAATCGTCTCTGATATAAAATATCTTTTTTTAATAACCAGAACGCACATGCAAATCGTTCTGGGAGATATTTTTAAAGCAACTAACAGACGAATAAATCGTCTCTGATATATAATATCTTTTTTTAATAACCAGAACGCACATGCAAATCGTTCTGGGAGAAGATATTTTTAAAGCAACTAACAGACGAATGGATCGTCTTTGGTATAAAATATCTTTTTTTGTTACTACTGCAACTTTATAACTATTATTATTACTATTGTATTATTGTAACTACTACTTATTATTACTGTTTCAATTTGAACGAGATATTTAAACTATCTTGATGTAGGGTGGACGCGCTCCGAATTTGGTGCGCGAAGGAAGTAGCAAGTTAGGCCAGTGCCGAATCAAAAAATCATTGAACATTCGAGTTTAACACATTTACAAAAGTATTTATTACTTCACATCGTACACGTTAAACAAAAAAAAAATGAAACCGTAAACAAAGTTATTTCATTATTCTCTTCACAACAATGCGAGTATAATACACTGAGTATGCATAAGTCGATCACACTTGTTATTCATGATCATAATTTCGAGTCTGAAATTCGAAGGAATTTTCGATAACCTTTATTCGTCGTACACATAGAATGTTTTTTCGCACTTGTTTGTTCATCGACTATGTTTGATTTGAAGGACACTGCTGGTCTGTATGCGCAGAATATCCTCCTACACAAATATTAAATTTCCTTTAATTGTTCTTACATACGATTTAATAATCGTCATGTGCGAAAGAAAAAAAAATGAGATTAATTTCACTGACACGTGAACTTGCTTAAGTGTGGGACACTTATGTACGGTCACTGACATGTGAACCGAGAGCTGATTGAGAGTGATCATTAGGAACTATACAGTTCGTATTTAAACAATGAGTTGCGCCCTGTTTGATAGCGCGATGCCTCGTTTTTATTGCCGGACTATTCGCGGCAATCTAATTGTATGCACAACACTCCGCGTAACTCAGTACTCGCACACAGTAATAGTCTTAGGTTTTGATTTATATCATTTAATCCGACTTGATTAATAATGATTTTCAATTGAAGAGTGCGCTTACTTATGTCGACTTTACTCTTGGAGAGACTCTCAACGACTGACTTCGCTTATGCTGCCGAAAAACCCAAAGGAATTTTGTTTTCGTGGCTTGCTACTTCTCACGTGTATTCTGCGTGATTGGTGAGAACAATAGCCATAAATAAGCTTGCCGGGAGGTGCTGCCTCTCTGGCTTCATGCGAGTTATTATTGCTTCGATTATCGATGCTGTCACGAAATCGATTGAATCCGTAACATACCGCCCGCCTTGAAATTATAATTTCGAAACTTATTAATTATTGTATTGAACGCATCTTATATATACTGAGCCTCTAAACGTAGGTTTACAGTGCGATGGGATTCGAGATTTGTTCGCTGGACTTAACTTCTATCGGAAGTAAACATATCTTCGTGATCGGTCGCTTATATTCCGAGCTTGCAGTCTTGATTGAGACAACTCGCGTTAATCCGTTAGAGCCTGGATGACATTGAATGACACGTCCTAATTCTCATTTGCATGGAGGGAGTAACGGATTCTGAATTAAAACCAACGAACCAATTTGAATTGATGGTTTTTCTTTACGCCATTTTGTTTTTTGTTGAAGGGTGTTAATGTAATCGGTTTGCCACAACCTCCAAAAGCGTTCCGTTATCTGCCGTAGTAACTGCCATTGCGACAATCTATTTTCATTAAGGTGCAGAATAGAAGGCTCGGGATTGGTAGTGAGTGCTGAGCCGATAAGAAAATGACCTGGGGTGAGAATTTCGTAATCTTCCAATGAATCAGTGAGTGGAGAGAGAGGCCTGGAGTTTAAGCAAGCTTCAATTCGACATAGTAGAGTTGTGAACTCTTCGAAAGTTAAAGTATGTGACCCTAACACGCGACGAAGATGATATTTGACGCTTTTGACACCAGCTTCCCAGAGCCCTCCGAAATGGGGCGCGTGAGGGGGAATGAATTTCCAATGTATGTTGTCTGAAGCGATAAGATTAAGAAAATTGGAATCGCGTTGCGCAATCTCGAAAGGCTTGTGCTAATTCTCGATCGGCTCCTGTGAAAGTGGTGCCATTGTCAGAATACATGACTTCGGGTAGACCTCTCCTGGCGCAGAATCGTTGAAATGCATTCAGAAAGGTGGAAGTAGAATACTCGCTGACTAGCTCCAAGTGAATTGCACGAGTTGCTAGACAAATAAAAATTGCTATATAAGATTTTCGAGAGGCGATTCCTCGACCAGCTGATGCGCGTGTGAGTACGGGGCCAGCGTAATCGACACCGCTGTGCGAGAATGCCCGAGTGGGTGCTGATACGCGACTATTGGGAAGTTGGCCCATCATTTGATTAGTTACTTGAGCCTTCTCCCGTGTGCATTTAACGCACTTGTAAATAATTGATTTGACTAAACTTCGAGCTTTGATAATCCAATACTGTTGTCGTAATTTTGAGAGTGTAGCTTGAATACCGGTATAAAGAGAAACGATATGAGTATATGAAATAATCATAGTAGAAATTGAATAGTCGGCTAACAAGAGTGGATGTTTGGATTCAAATGATAATTGTGAATGCTCAAGTCGTCCACCGACTCGTATTAAACCGGTGGAGTCAAGAAATGGAGTTAATGAATATATACGAGATTTTATAGATACTGCTTGATTAATATAAGAGTTTTAACAAGGCTCTGTAATATAAATATAAATTTAACGTATAAGACGGGCAACAAGAGCCAAATCGCGGATGACAATGCGTTATCCTAACGAAACTAAATAATTTTCGTTAGAATTAAATACCGGTGCACAAGGCACCAAATTTTACTTGGACACGGCCAAGATTTTAAATATGAAATAATCTCATATTTGAGATTTAATTTCAATACCCCCTTTAACCCCCCTACGGAAAATAAATAAATAATGCAAGAGAAAAATATAGATCCGAAAATCGCTGAATCGGGAATCGAACCCGAGACCTTTCGCTTGCCGGGCGACTGCTCTTCGAGCTGAGCTATTCAGATCCTTTCGATTCTATACTTTTCTCTGTTATATATATTAATGTTGGTAAACAAACGCATTTTTTAAGCCAGCGTGTATCAATATAAGAGTTTTAACAAGGCTCTGTAATATAAATATAAATTTAACGTATAAGACGGGCAACAAGAGCCAAATCGCGGATGACAATGCGTTATCCTAACAAAACTAAATAATTTTTCGTTAGAATTAAATACCGGTGCACAAGGCACCAAATTTTACTTGGACACGGCCAAGATTTTAAATATGAAATAATCTCATATTTGAGATTTAATTTCAATACCCCCTTTAACCCACCTACGGAAAATAAATAAATGAATGCAAGAGAAAAATATAGATCCGAAAATCGCTGAATCGGGAATCGAACCCGAGACCTTTTGCTTGCCGGGCGACTGCTCTTCCAGCTGAGCTATTCAGATCCTTTCGATTCTATACTTTTCTCTGTTATATATATTAATGTTGGTAAACAAACGCATTTTTAAGCCAGCGTGTATCAATATAAGAGTTTTAACAAGGCTCTGTAATATAAATATAAATTTAACGTATAAGACGGGCAACAAGAGCCAAATCGCGGATGACAATGCGTTATCCTAACGAAACTAAATAATTTTCCGTTAGAATTAAATACCGGTGCACAAGGCACCAAATTTTACTTGGACACGGCCAAGATTTTAAATATGAAATAATCTCATATTTGAGATTTAATTTCAATACCCCCTTTAACCCCCCTACGGAAAATAAATAAATGAATGCAAGAGAAAAATATAGATCCGAAAATCGCTGAATCGGGAATCGAACCCGAGACCTTTCGCTTGTCGGGCGACTGCTCTTCCAGCTGAGCTATTCAGATCCTTTCGATTCTATACTTTTTTCTGTTATATATATTAATGTTGGTAAACAAACGCATTTTTTAAGCCAGCGTGTATCAAATATAAGAGTTTTAACAAGGCTCTGTAATATAAATATAAATTTAACGTATAAGACGGGCAACAAGAGCCAAATCGCGGATGACAATGCGTTATCCTAACGAAACTAAATAATTTTCCGTTAGAATTAAATACCGGTGCACAAGGCACCAAATTTTACTTGGACACGGCCAATATTTTAAAATATGAAATAATCTCATATTTGAGATTTAATTTCAATACCCCCTTTTTTTTTTAACCCCCCTACCGAAATTAAATAAATGAATGCAAGAGAAAAATATAGATCCGAAAATCGCTGAATCTGGCTTAAAAATGCGTTTGTTTACCAACATTAATATATATAACAGAGAAAAGTATAGAATCGAAAGGATCTGAATAGCTCAGCTGGAAGAGCAGTCGCCCGGCAAGCGAAAGGTCTCGAGTTCGATTCCCGATTCAGCGATTTTCGGATCTATATTTTTCTCTTGCATTCATTTATTTAATTTCCGTAGGGGGGTTAAAGGGGGTATTGAAATTAAATCTCAAATATGAGATTATTTCATATTTAAAATCTTGGCCGTGTCCAAGTAAAATTTGGTGCCTTGTGCACCGGTATTTAATTCTAACGGAAAATTATTTAGTTTCGTTAGGATAACGCATTGTCATCCGCGATTTGGCTCTTGTTGCCCGTCTTATACGTTAAATTTATATTTATATTACAGAGCCTTGTTAAAACTCTTATATTGATACACGCTGGCTTAAAAATGCGTTTGTTTACCAACATTAATATATATAACAGAGAAAAGTATAGAATCGAAAGGATCTGAATAGCTCAGCTGGAAGAGCAGTCGCCCGGCAAGCGAAAGGTCTCGGGTTCGATTCCCGATTCAGCGATTTTCGGATCTATATTTTTCTCTTGCATTCATTTATTTAATTTCCGTAGGGGGGTTAAAAGGGGTATTGAAATTAAATCTCAAATATGAGATTATTTCATATTTTAAAATCTTGGCCGTGTCCAAGTAAAATTTGGTGCCTTGTGCACCGGTATTTAATTCTAACGGAAAATTATTTAGTTTCGTTAGGATAACGCATTGTCATCCGCGATTTGGCTCTTGTTGCCCTGCTTGATTAAGTTTTAATTTGTGAAGTTCGCTCTCAAACACGGCAGCTTGAGCTGTTTGTATCCAAAAATTCCGAGCTCGATTGAATTCGGATGCTGTGAGAGCGTGAGAATTGAGATGATTGTCATGCTTTTCTTGTCGCTTTGTTCGGCAATTATCTATAAATCGGTAAACATATGCAGTGACGCGCACTAATTTCGGCCACCAAGAATAGCGGGAAGCTAAGTCCCACAAATCAGGAGCGTTGACTTGATGAATTTTGCAAGCTTTTAATTTTAATTGAGTTTCTTGTGAGGTTACTTTGATAGACTTAGGCCAGTCGTTTGCGGGGAGACTTAACCAGGAGGGCCCATGCCACCAAAGTCGAAGGGAATGTAATTCGGAACCGAGCAATCCGCGCGAAGCGCAATCGGCGGGATTATCGGTTGTGCTTACGTGATGCCATGCACCGTCGGGTAATTGTGTTTGGATTTCTGACACCCGATGAGAAATGAATGTTTTCCAGGTTGAAGGGTGTTTGTTCAACCAAGCAAGAACTACTGTGGAATCTGTCCAACAATGAATCGGAACGTTCGTTAAATGAAGAGATTCCTTTATGAAATTAATCAAACGAACTAATATGACTGCCGCTGAGAGTTCAAGACGAGGGACGCTCATTAGTTTAATGGGAGCGACTTTAGATCGTCCGGCAAGAAGTGAGACTTTGATTTGTCCTGAACGCGAGGTTATTCTTAGAAAAACTACTGCGGCGAAAGCTACGGTTGATGCATCAGCAAATCCATGTAATTCTACACTCGTTGTGTCTGAATCACGGTTTATCCATCTACCTAATTTGATATCTGTGATATGAGAAAGAGAATCGTAAATTAACTTCCAATGTGACCGAATTTCTTTAGGAATGGGGTCATCCCAACCTATCTTTTGTCGCCACAAATGTTGCATAACTAACTTTGCCTTAAGAACGACGGGTGTAACCCATCCGAGAGGATCAAATAACTTAGCTATTGTTGAAAGTATCGTTCGCTTTGTGATAGGAAAGGTGTTAGGAAGATTGACTTGAAATTGAAAACTGTCATGCGAGGGATTCCAAGAGATGCCGAGTACCTTCAAGTTATCGTCGGATTCGAGAGTCTTCGAGCAAGCTAGACCGTGATCAGCAGATAGAATATCTGTTTACAACTCCGATTGGTTACTTGCCCACTTTCGAAGGGTGAAACCGCCGCGGTTTAATAATTCGCGAAATTGATTACGAATTTGTCTTAGCTGCGAAATGTCATTTGCTCCGAATAGTACGTCGTCAACGTAGATGTTATCGCGCAAAATGGCGGAAGCCAACGGAAAAGAAGGACCTTCGTCTTCATTCAATTAATTAATTACTCGGAGCGCAAGGAATGGAGCTGAAGCGGTACCGTAAGTGACTGTGAGTAATTGATATTCTTGAATGTTTGAGTTACTGTCGATCCACAATATGCGCTGATAGTCTCGGTCTCTCGGATCGACAAGAATTTGCCTGTACATTTTGGCTAGATCCGCGGAATAGACGAATTTATATTGTCGCCAACGCAATATAACGGCCTGTAAATCCGTTTGCAACTTAGGGCCGATAAGCATGTGGTCGTTGAGAGAAGTTCCGTTGGTCGTCTTGCAAGACGCGTCGAAGACAACCCTTAAACGAGTAGTGGAGCTTGCCTCTCGGATAACTGGATGATGCGGGATGTACACGACTTGTGAGTGATGAGTTTCTACGGGAGGAACGGGTTGCATATGCCCTAGATCTTCGTAGTGGCGCATAAATTCGCAATACTCTGAAGTAATAGAGGGTTGACTTTTCAGTTTGTGAATCAGTGAAGAAAGTCGATGCGCCGCTATTTCTCGGGATTCGCCTATTTTAATTGGAAGGTTTTCGCGAAAAGGAAGACGCACAATATATTTTTTATCTGCTGTTCTCGAGTGAGTTCGCTGGAAGTGCTCTTCACAGCTCCTATCCTCGGGAGGGAGTTGTCTAAATTGAGGCGTCTCTTCGCTCTCCCAAAATTTACGTAGTTGATATTCTAACGAACAATGATGAGCGACCACTTGATATCTTTGATTTGATCTAGAAACTCGTGAACCTTGATTTTTGTTTGACGCGAGCGATGAAATAAAGGTTGAACCAACTACGCAAGTGTTCTGTTCGATATGACTTGGAACAGATATGGTTCCTGACAAGATCCACCCAAAATGTGATTGTATGGCGCCTGGTTGCCCGACTGGTCCATTCTGCACATTAATGAGTACCTGATTGTATAAGTCGGCTCCGATTATGAGGTCTATCTGCGTTGATCCGGTAGGATCATCATCGGCTAATTTGAGGTTCGAAATGTGTTTCCACTCATGCAAATTCGAAACGCTTCTGGGAGCATATCTTGTCAATGATTTCATAATGTAGGCGACGGTAGTAAAAATTGGTTCGGGTTTATCACGAGGCGTAATGTAAATTAATGCTGCGGAGCGACAAATTCCGGTGTTTACGCAGCTGATTCCCGTTGTGGACGTAAACGTTCGTATACGCGTTAGACGTAAATTTTGTGCAACTCGCTCTGAAATAAAAGTGAGCTCCGATCCACCGTCAAGCAGGGCTCTGACAGTCAACGAACGGCCTGAAGACGCACGCAAGTTTACCTTGGCAGTTGATAAGACTACCGGAGTCGGAGCGGTAGTCAATGTAATGGATGAAAGCGCTGCTACGCTCGCCGCATTTTCGTTCTCGTTATGCGCATTTGATACGTTAGAATTGGTTTGTCGCAAGGAGTCCGCTTCCAGATGAATCATCGTATGATGTTTTTTACTACAAAAACGACACGTAAATTTGCTTCAACAATCATTTACCGAGTGATTTTTGCTCAGACAATTGAAGCAACGTCGGAATTTTTTCACTAACTCGCGTCGCTGATGAGGACTCTTTGAAACAAACTGTGGACATTTAGAGAAAATATGCTGTTGTTTACACATCGAACATGACAATTCAAATGACGCAGTGGCTGTTGCGCTCGTCACTTTCGAATGTGACTTCGATTTATCGCTTTCATAAGAATGAAGCTCTTCAAGAGCGAGAGCGCGCGATGATAGAAAACGTATTAATTCTTTATAAGGTGGGGGATCATCGCTATCGCTCGTTTTGAGTTTCCACGCTCTACGCGTCGCAGAATCGAACTTTTGTGATATAAAGTAAACTAGCAAATCACTAACTATATCGTCCGAAGACCGATCGAGACGGTTTAACGTAGAAATTACTTGCTCGGTTTTGTCGCGCAATGCGTGGAGCTCGACAGCTGATTCGCGCGTCATTTTAGGAAGATGATATAAAGTAGATAAATGAGTCTCAATTAGTCTGTGTTTATTCTCAAATCTGACTGTTAATGCTTTCCATGCTACTTGAAAGTTATCTGCAATAACTTTAATGCCGGCTATCGCGTCGCGAGCACTGCCGGTGAGACTCGATACTAAAAAATGCATTTTACTAAATTCTGAAAGGTCTCGATTATCGATAATTAGCGCTTGAAATCGATCTCGAAACGTTTCCCACTCGTCGGATTTTCCGGAAAACGGAGGTAGTTTAATTGGTGGAAGATGCTTTAACGAAAAAGACGCGGGTTCGCTTCGAGAAAATGTAGTGTCGGTTGACGAATCGTGACTTACGACCGGAGCTACTTCTTCGAGGCACTCGTTCATGAAGTCCTTGGCTGTCTGATAAATATCTTCATGAGCGGCAAATTGATCATCTTTGAAGTAGTCTAATTCATCTCGGTCTTCTTCGGGAACAAGTTGAATAAGAATCGCGTGATTGCGCACGCACTGATTCCACGTTTCTTGCAAACTCGCTAATCTTGAGCGAATTTTTGCGGGCGTCCAGTTTGAACGACCGAGTTTTTTGAAATTAGCGAGAGATCGCCCTATCGAGTGGAATGCAGTTTGTTGATTTGCAAATGCCGATTCCATCTCGACACTAAAATTCACTGACTGTTATTGAACTGCTATTGATGGTATCACGTGGGAGGTCACTATCGCCGATAAGAGTAACATTGAATCGACATGTACTGAATTATCACTTAGACTGTCAATAGAGTTTGTTTTCGAAACACTCAATGAACACTTTGATTCGCTGCCACTCCTTCATCCGGCTCGAAGGACCAAAAAATGTTTCAATTTGAACGAGATATTTAAACTATCTTGATGTAGGGTGGACGCGCTCCGAATTTGGTGCGCGAAGGAAGTAGCAAGTTAGGCCAGTGCCGAATCAAAAAATCATTGAACATTCGAGTTTAACACATTTACAAAAGCATTTATTACTTCACATCGTACACGTTAAACAAAAAAAATGAAACCGTAAACAAAGTTATTTCATTATTCTCTTCACAACAATGCGAGTATAATACACTGAGTATGCATAAGTCGATCACGCTTGTTATTCATGATCATAATTTCGAGTCTGAAATTCGAAGGAATTTTCGATAACCTTTGTTCGTCGTACACATAGAATGTTTTTTCGCACTTGTTTGTTCATCGACTATGTTTGATTTGAAGGACACTGCTGGTCTGTATGCGCAGAATATCCTCCTACACAAATATTAAATTTCCTTTAATTGTTCTTACATACGATTTAATAATCGTCATGTGCGAAAGAAAAAAAAATGAGATTAATTTCACTGACACGTGAACTTGCTTAAGTGTGGGACACTTATGTACGGTCACTGACATGTGAACCGAGAGCTGATTGAGAGTGATCATTAGGAACTATACAGTTCGTATTTAAACAATGAGTTGCGCCCTGTTTGATAGCGCGATGCCTCGTTTTTATTGCCGGACTATTCGCGGCAATCTAATTGTATGCACAACACTCCGCGTAACTCAGTACTCGCACACAGTAATAGTCTTAGGTTTTGATTTATATCATTTAATCCAACTTGATTAATAATGATTTTCAATTGAAGAGTGCGCTTACTTATGTCGACTTTACTCTTGGAGAGACTCTCAACGACTGACTTCGCTTATGCTGCCGAAAAACCTAAAGGAATTTTGTTTTCGTGGCTTGCTACTTCTCACGTGTATTCTGCGTGATTGGTGAGAACAATAGCCATAAATACGCTTGACGGGAGGTGCTGCCTCTCTGGCTTCATGCGAGTTATTATTGTGTTACGGTTCACCTTTCCCGACGCCGCGGATCGGCTCGCCGGTTCCAGGATTCGGGAGGAAGGGGGAAAGTCAGACTCGCTTATTCCTTAATATAAAAATAGTGGGTTTATTCAAATAAAAAGAACAACGAAAAGAATGTTTAATAGCAGGGTACAGGTCATCCTACGGGTTTAGCGGATCGCTGGTATCCGTAGTGAACGGTGATCGCCCGGAGCGTCCGGTGGCGTAAAGCCTGAACAAAGAACTTAAGAGCTACCCGGTATATGTACAAAGCGTGAGGATCGAACGGAGCGTCCGGTGGCGTAAAGCCTGAACAAAGAATTTAAGAGCTACCCGGTATATGTACAAAGCGTGAGGCTCGAACGGAGCGTCCGGTGTATTTACAAGCTCGGAGGCGTATAGCCTATAACGGTGTCCAGATGGGACTTACAAGTTACCCGGTATACGATACTGGAGATACAACAGGCGGAGGCGCATAGCCTATAGCGGTGTCCTGATGGGACTTACGAATTACCCGGTATACGATGCTGGAGATACAACAGGTGGAGGCGCATAGCCTATAGCGGTGTCCTGATGGGACTTACAATTTACCCGGTATACGATGCTGGAGATACTAGGTACGGGGCGTAACGCCTTTATTCCAAACGGAGAGCGGTGAAGCCAACGTACGGCGGCATATAGCCTTATAAGGATGTCCGGAAACCGGGAAACCCAGTATAACGACGAGAAGCCCGTCGCCCGGATGTTAGCAGGATGAACCGGAAACCGGGAAACCCAGTGTAACGACGAGAAACCCGTCGCCCGGCGGATAGCAGGATGGACCGGAAACTGGGAAACCCAGTGTAACGACGAGAAGCCCGTCGCCCGGCGTATTACAGGAGGAGACCGGAAACCCGGTGTTACAACGAGAAACCCGTTGCCCGATACTAACGGTAGGAACCAGCGACCGAGAAACCCGGCACTTTCACAACGAGAAGCCCGTTGCCTGGTCTGGGAGATTTGGAACGGGACTGGTGCCGGCTCGTCCGCCGAGCCGGCTTATATACCCGTCCGGCGGTCCCCTACTCCGCGTCGAGTCCGTGGCGGGGGTACCGCGCCGGGATCGCGGTGGGGCGCCCCCGGGGTGGGGGCGGCCCGTGTGGAACGATTAAAGGCGCCTTTAGGCGCCAAAGCCTCACGTGGCGGGCGGCTGATCGGCCCGTTATTATTGCTTCGATTATCGATGCTGTCACGAAATCGATTGAATCCGTAACAATTACTATAATATTTCTACTACTAACAACTATTTAAAATAAGCAAGAGACTGCATTATTTTTCAGAAATTGTTACTTTTAGAAAATATGTATACATATATTAAGTAAAAAAAAATTTATAACAATTGAACCCCATAAATATTGAATAAGAATGAAGGAGGTGTCATTAGAATATCGCAAAAAATTTATAGATGGAGAAAATCTTGCAAATTTTAAAATCATCTATATTTTTCGAATGATCTCAATACAAAGTTTCACTGTGGATATCACGTTGCAGGACATCCTGCGTATATATACACATACATACATACATTCATATATACATATATGTATATATATATATATATATATATGTCCCACAATTCGCGAACCACCGAGAATGGGCAGATAGAGCGTGTTAAACTGAATAGAAAAGTCCTGTATCATTTTGCGATATTCGCAATAATTATTGAGTTATTAACTAAAATATCTAAACGAATGAGCGGGTAGAAAGCGGTAGGCCGGACTCGGTGTGCATGTCGGATGACTTATTTGTTATATGCCGCTTAGTATTAAAAGTATCATCTTACTTTTCGGCGCCACTACATTGGTCGCCGCTTGCTGCATGACGCCGCCTCTCGATCAAATAATGCTTTCTACCTGCTTATTCGTTTAGATATTTTAATAAATAACTCAATAATTATTGCGAATATCGCAAAATGATACAGGACTTTTCTATTCAGTTTAACACGCTCTATCTGCCCATTCTCGGTGGTTCGCGAATTATGGGACACCCTGTATATGAATGTATGTATGTATGTATGTGTATATATACGCAGGATGTCCTGCAACGTGATATCCACAGTGAAACTTTGTATTCTTGAGATCATTCAAAAAATAAAGATGATTTTAAAATTTGCAAGATTTTCTTTATCTATAAATTTTTTGCGATATTCTAATGATACGCCCTTTATTCTTATATATATATATATATATATATACACACACGCGCACGCACGCACGCACGCACGCACCCACACACACACACACACACACACACACACACACACACACACACACACATATATATATATATACACAGGGTATCCCAAAAAGATCGGAACACTGAAAAATCTCGAAAAGTATACGTTTTACAGAAAAAAGTTTTAGACAAAAGTTATAAAAAATCTATTCATTGATCTGATCAGTTTGACCTTGGACAGTGTTACCAAGGTCAGAATAAGGTTACCTTAAATTTCTTAGATGGAATCCTATATTTTTTATTACATATTCTTGTAGCTTATCTCGAGGGCTTTCCAAACCACTATAATAAAATTATTTTTCATAAAGTGCTCTTTGAGTTATAAAGGTTAGAAGCTAACAATTTTTTGACATAAAATATATCTTTATAAAATATTCCATTTTCGATAATCATACCTACTTTTTTGCACAGTATAATAAAAAATCAATTTATTAAAGAAAACAGATAATTGAATATGTAATATTCAATATGCAGCAGCATACTTTTTTTTATAAGCAACTATGTGTTTTTTTACACCAATTCATTGGTCTCATTATTCCGTGCAAAAAAGATATGATTACCGAAAATGGAATATTTTACAAAGATATTTTACATTTTATGTCAAAAAATTGTTAGCCTTTATAAATCAAAGAGTACTCCATAAAAAATAATTTTATTAGTGTTTTGGAAAACTCTCCAGATAAGCTACAAGAATATGTAATAAAAATTATAGGATTCCATCTAAAAAATTCAAAGTGACCTTATTCTGACCTTGGTAACGCCGTCCAAGGTCAAACTGATAAGATCAATAAATACATTTTTTATAACTTTTGTCTGAAACTTTTTTCTGTAAAACGTATACTTTTCGAGATTTTTTAGTGTTCCGATTCTTTTTGGGACACTCTGTGTATGTATTGTATATATATATATATATATATATATATATATATATATATAATATATATACACATACCTATTGATTTATTTAGCAATCTGTCTATCTATCGAACTATCTATCATCTATCGATTAACCTATCTATCTATCTATCTATCGATCTATCTGTCTCTTCTCTCTTTTCTACATTGCATTCTTTTATATATGCACACGTGTATAATAATTTTTTAAAAATATTGTACATTACAAAAGTAAACATAATTAAATTTATAATCTAAAAATATATAAAAATTTTTTATGAATATAATGATTACAAAGATTTAGTAGATAATTTTTTGTAATAAATAAATTATTTATATGATTTAGTCTTATCTAACTACTGCTCTGTTTTGATAATAATAGCATTATTATGTATTCAATCTCTAAAATACTTTTATATAAATCATTTATTACAAAGAATTATTTACTTTATAATCAATTACAATTATTATAGATAGGCCTGTTTATACACATACACACACTTACACACAATATATATGTGTATGTATATAAACAGGCCTATCTATAATAATTATAATTGATTATAAAATAAATAATTCTTTGTAATAAATGATTTATATATAAAAGTATTTTAGAGATTGAATACATAATAATACTAGTATTATCAAAACAGAGCAGTAGTTAGATAAGAATAAATTATATAAATCATTTATTTATTACAAAAAATTATCTACTAAAACTTTGTAATTATTATATTCATAAAAGATTTTTATATATTTTTAGATTGTTAATTTAATTATTTTTACTTTTGTAATGTATAATATTTAAAAAAAATTATTATATACGTGTGCATATATAAAAGAATGCAATGTAGAAAAGAGAAAAGAGACAGATAGATCGATAGATAGATAGATAGATAGGTTGATCGATAGATGATAGATAGTTCGATAGATAGACGGATTACTAAATAAATCAATAGGTATGTGTATATATTATATATATATATATATATATATATATATATATATATATATGTTC
This sequence comes from Nylanderia fulva, assembly GCF_048542155.1. Classification (NCBI taxonomy): domain Eukaryota; kingdom Metazoa; phylum Arthropoda; class Insecta; order Hymenoptera; family Formicidae; genus Nylanderia; species Nylanderia fulva. The sequence continues at coordinate 13,571 of NW_028190340.1, read as the reverse complement.
AGGATGGAACAAATAATTTTGTCAATATTATGTCCGTTATTTTTATATCAAGTCATGTTCGATATTGTATCTTCTTCGCTGATGACTTGTTTTGTATTTTCGTCGTTTATTACTTGTTTGTGTCACCGTTTCAAAAGACAGGTCTTCTATTGTATTCTCCCTTCTCAATATTGAGGTAATCGTCAGCGCTCGTTCGAACGACGAGTCAGTCTTTTTCGAGAATCGAAGCGAATCTGACCGTAATAATCATCGCTAAGAGTGAATCGAAATAATTGAAATACGCGATCGACGAAACGTGATCTACTTGTGCGGTTTTGCTTATAACGCGTAATTCAAAGTGTAACAAACCCACAGTTGCAAATTTCGTCATATTTTCCTAATCGATATTGAAATTAAAGATTAGGATTCAGTGCTAAATAAATTAGTAATTTAACGACACAACAAAAGGAAAATTACGTTTCTGAATGTTCCTTTCTTTCTCCCGACTTCCTGTCCATTTCCGTAACGATTTTCGTGTTCCTCTCTCTTCCTCTCTCGGGCCCGCTCAGAGCCCGATTCTGATCGTCTTCGATCTCTCTCTCTCTCTCTTACGTTCGCTTCCTAGTCTGTGTTCTTTTTTTCTTTCCGCTTCCGGTGTCCTTCGCTCCTTCGAGCGATATCAGCTGATTTCGTTCGTAGCCGAACTTTGTACTCTCGGTTCGCGAACATAATTTTGGTCCTTCGAGCCGGATTAGGATATCCGAGCGGTACTCTCATCTCAGTGTCGTGCGGAACTAACTAATTTATTGGCAAAATGAGTGAACTCATCTCAGCGCAGCAAGCGCTGCTTCATTCGGTTGCTCGCTCATTAGACAATTTCAAAAAAATCGGGAAGAACAATTTGACAAGTGCAAAAATCCGATCGCGAGTTTCCACGCTAAAAGAAACCTGGTCCCAGTGCCTTCAAACTCACACAGCATTAATCCATACCATTCCAGAAGCTAAAAGGGAAACCATGGATTACTTCAAAAAGCAGCAGCTCGATGATTACGAAGACATTTACCAAAACACGCTGGACTACATGGCCGAGTGTCTCGAGGCGATCGAGCCGACGGCTAACGCAAACTCGTCGTTCGGCTCCGCAGTGAGTAAACGCGATGAGTCGTTCTCATTATCTCACTTGCCGCCAATTCTTATTCCTCCGTTTTCCGGTAAGTGTGAAGACTGGGAAAATTTTCGAGATCGTTTCACGTCTCTTATCATCATGAACAAAGACTTGTCAAATTTTGCACGGATGCATTTTCTCGTGTCGAGCTTTACGGGTCGCGCTCTCGAATCAATAAAGAACACTCCAATCACTGCAGAGAACTTCGAAATAGCATGGAAAGCTCTAGTGTCTCGTTACGAAAATAAACGTCGATTAATTGAAGTGCATGTGTCTGCCCTATATAATATGCCGACAGTCTCTCGCGAAAACGCGTTTGAACTAAACGAACTACGGGATAAAGCGAATCGAGCCCTCGCATCGCTCAAAACATTAAATCGTACGCCCGCGGAGATTCTAAGCGACATGCTAGTCTACTGCGTTTCGCAAAAACTAGATCATTCAACGCGGAAGGCCTGGAAACTCAGAGGAAGTGACAATAGTGATATTCCGACATACGAAGATTTGGATCGCTTCATCTCCTCTCGTGCGCGCGCTCTCGAAGAACTCACTCCTCTCAGCCTCACGAAGCCTACGCGATCACAAAAGATAAGCAGCAATACCGCCTCCGCTTCATCGGCTGCGTCGTGTCCCGTTTGTAAGGGATCTCATTTTATAAATAAGTGCGCGCTCTTTATTATTTTATTAGTTTATTACTTTATTAGTTAAAAGTTAAATGTCGTTGACGAAACATCATAGCGATGGGACGTGTTCCTCTTTTAACTTTTAACTATTAATTTCAAATAAGACCGGTGTGATGTTGCGTTAATCTCAGTTTAATTAATGGAATTTTTACTTGATAAAGACCACAACCAAATGGTCGAAACGTCGTGAAAGAATTAAATAAAATTGCTAGTTACGTCGAAATCAAGTTTGTCAAGTTTATTTTTATCACTAGCGTCTAATATTAATTTTGATTGATCTTAAGGATTATTATTTGACAAATATATGTGTTAGAAATAAAGTTATGTCTAACAATAAAATAAATTCTAATGGACAAAATAAAACATACTTTTGTAAATAATAGTTACAAACAAACAAAATTAATTTTAATGATGCTACTTGGTGTGGCCGCTTTTAGCTTTTAATACAACTTCCAATTGACGGGGCATACTCTCGACTAATTTTTTTAAATATTCGAGATTAATATCTTTCCAAGGCTTCTGGAGTGCTACATAATACGACATCTTGTACGTTACATTCGTTTTATTCACATTTCTGTTTAATAAGTCCACAGATTTTCAATGGGGTTCAGATCGGGTAATTGTAGTGGCCATTCTAGCAGTTTTATACGACTATTTTTGAAAAAGTCAGTGGTTTTCTTTGTTTTATGCTTTAGGTCATTATCTTATTAAAAAATAAAGTTATCTTCTAAATCTAACTTCAAAAGAGATTCTTCTAAATTCTCGCACAATAATCAATATATCCTTCTGCAGTCATAATACTTTCAATTCGAGCTAAATTATTGATGCCCAGACCATGCAAAGCATCTCCATACCATAATATTACCGCCTCCATGTTTTACAATCGTCTGAATATTTATTTCTTTGAGAACCTTACTACGTTTTCGCCATACTCTAGATTGCCGTTTTTGTCCAAATAATTTAAAGGAGTTGGGACAATAAGGCGGGTTTTTTGGACCCCCACCGATCGGCCTCAAAGTGTGCCATTTTATTCTTCTATCCAAGTCTCATAACGCCCTGCAGTGGTTTTTCTCAAAAGTGATTTGATCCGGAGAAATAATCATTCTTAAATTTAACGTATAAGACGGGCAACAAGAGCCAAATCGCGGATGACAATGCGTTATCCTAACGAAACTAAATAATTTTCCGTTAGAATTAAATACCGGTGCACAAGGCACCAAATTTTACTTGGACACGGCCAAGATTTTAAAATATGAAATAATCTCATATTTGAGATTTAATTTCAATACCCCCTTTAACCCCCCTACGGAAAATAAATAAATGAATGCAAGAGAAAAATATAGATCCGAAAATCGCTGAATCGGGCATCGAATCCGAGACCTTTCGCTTGCCGGGCGACTGCTCTTCCAGCTGAGCTATTCAGATCCTTTCGATTCTATACTTTTCTCTGTTATATATATTAATGTTGGTAAACAAACGCATTTTTAAGCCAGCGTGTATCAATATAAGAGTTTTAACAAGGCTCTGTAATATAAATATAAATTTAACGTATAAGACGGGCAACAAGAGCCAAATCGCGGATGACAATGCGTTATCCTAACGAAACTAAATAATTTTCAAAATTAAACAAATCATATATAGTAGGCCAACTGAACGAGCAAATAAATAAGGTGTAAAAATTTTTATTAATAGTTAAATAATTAAATTAACATTCCGTTACAGAATCGATATAAATTGTAAACGTTTCGACTGCACTACAGTCTTTATCAATACATAAAAGTTAAATATTAAAATACAAAGTTAAATGTTAAAAATACAAAGTTAGTTAAATATTAAAATATAAAATTGAAACGAATTCTTCGCTGTTGACCAATAGATATGCAAGGCGATTGGTCTGAGATGCCAAGTTATGCGACATTTGAGCATGCTACGGATATAATACGCGAATTAAATCAATGTCAGAGAAAATTAAAAAATCTTTCAACTTACATTATCGTTTTAACAAGTCCTTTTCCCCGATATTTCAAGTGTGTGTTGCGAAGTCTGAATACCAAATGTCAAAATAGAGAGCGTGATGTATTTATTTATTACCAATGTTTTTTCTAAATTATGATTCAGCAAATTTTTTAAGTATGTCAAAATAACTACTGTCTAACAATTCGGTGTCTGTATTTAAATTAATTCCATTTTTCTGTTCTTTAATGTGGATCATTTCAGATATTAGTCTTTTATGGTAGTTCTTTTCGTGATCCATAATTTTAATATTGTCCCAGTCAAATGTATGTTGTTCGTTTAGAATGTGTTCTGTGACAACCGAATGTCTAGCAGAGTCTAATTTAATATTATTTTTATGTTCTTTAAGTCTCGTTCCTAACTGTCTTTTTGTCTGTCCGACATATGTGGCGTCACAATCGTTGCAATTCAATTTATAAATAACATTAGAATTCGTGGGGCAATTATTTTTGTCCTTTTGAACTTTTATGAAGTCATTCAATTTTTTAATGCAACGATATCCTACCACTACGTCAGGTCTTCTTATTGCTGAAGCAACTTTCTCAGATATTGATTCTATATATGGTATGACAAAATATTTAATGTTAGTATTAGTATTATTGGTATCTGTTATATTGTTATTATTAGGCTTGTTAAATTTCTTAGTTGAGAGATTTTTTAATCTGCGTTTTATTTCTGTGAAAATTAGATCAAGAGGATAACCGTTGGATAGCAAAATGTTAATAGCTTTCTCTATATTTTTTTTGTGAAATTGCGGATGTGATAGTAATAAAGCTCTATCTACCAAGTTATAAATTGTTCCTATTTTATGACAAGTCGGATGATTTGAAAAAAATGAAAGTAATCTACCTGAGAATGTCTTTTTGTGATACCAATCTAAATAAATTTTATTATCTATTACTTTGATCATTATGTCTAAAAAGCTTATACAACGATTATCCTCTTTTTCCAATGTAAATTGTAGTCTATCGTTATAATTGTTGAATTCGTTCAAAACATATGTAATATTGTCAGCGGAAGTGCATAAAATAATGTCGTCTACATAACGGAAATAGAAAGTCATTTCGCAATTTAAATTACTAATTACTAATGTTTCCAAGTCCTGCATGACTATATCGGCAATGATCGGAGAAAGTGGGGAACCCATAGGAGTCCCATAAATTTGTTTGTAAGTTATGTTATTAAAAGTGAAAAATGTAGAAGTTAATATAAATTTTATCATACCTATGAATTCATTTTTGGGAATCTTTGTGTGTGACTCTATAAAATGCCATCTATTATTGATACCGTTTAATGCAAGATCTACGGAAACATTAGTAAATAATGAAACAACGTCCAATGAAACTATTATGTCGGTATCTTGTATTGTTTTCCCTGATAGAATGTTGCATATATCAAAACTGTTATTTACAAAACTGTCCGCTCTAGGAAGGCTATCTTTTAAAATTTTATGAAAGAAAGAAGCAATATTATATAGAGAAGTATTTATTGAGGAAACTATTAATCTAAAAGGAATATTTTCCTTGTGGATCTTGGGGAGCCCATAGGCTTTAGGAAGAAGAGAGTCGCTTGAAAATAAATAATAATATTCTTTTTTGTTGATGAAGTCTTTTTTCAACCATTTTTTTAAACAAATATTGAGTTCTTTTTCTATTTTTGTTGATGGATTGTTTTTCACTATGGTATACGTAGAATCATCTTCTAGGAGACTCTCAACTTTTTTTATATAGAATTCTTTTTCTAGTGCGACTGTAATGCGTGGGACTAATTACCCGTTTAAATACCATCGTTTTAATTCTAGTTTTATTTATAACTATTTTGGTCTAGAAACGTTAAAACATTTTAAATCTTGGCTAAATTTTAATTATGCGATAATTAAGGCAATGTCGAAGTTGAAATTTTTAAGGGAATGTAAGAGATATTGTTTGTTTCCCAACCATTTGCGTAATTTCTGTAACAATAAATTTGTTTTCCACCACTATAAATAAAAAAATAGGATGCGTGGTTTGTTGCATAATATCAGAACTGAAATTCTTAACATAGAGATATTTGATTTATATAGAACTTTAAACTCACTTAATAAAAAACGGTCAAGGCAATTCCAAATTCTCCAAAATCTTTTACCATCTTATATCTGGCAGGAGATTTTAAATCACCATTGCAACTCCTTTTCTTTGTTCAACCAAAAATTATATCTCATACACAAGAAAAAATTCCTATGGCTACGTAAATCGCATGAAACAGAGTACATTAAAAATATTGATCCTATCGAATTGAAAACAATATCATCGACAAATATTGTTGATAACACTGTTTCTGCCAACAGTTTTCGTTGTGCTACACATAACCCTTTACAACAAACTAACCAGAAATGGTTTATTAATTTAACTGATAAAAAAATTCCCCCCAATGTAACCAATCTATTACAATTGGGAGGTGAATTTAGTCTCCCAGTTAACTTAAATAAAAAAGTAGCTATACACGAATTCATCAAAGATATAGAAAGCAATTCTAATGGGATCAGAAATCTTACTTCGATTCGTAATGCTGCCATTCCACAATTTTCATTATTTTTAAACAATAACGACAAAAAAACGGACATACAAGAAAAATTATTTCACATGCATAAAGACACAATTAAATTCTGCAATCAAAATCCTAATATTTTATTTACTAGAGCAGATAAAGGCAGCATTACAGTCGCACTAGAAAAAGAATTTTATATAAAAAAAGTTGAGAGTCTCCTAGAAGACGATTCTACGTATACCATAGTTAAAAACAATCCATCAACAAAAATAGAAAAAGAACTCAATATTTGTTTAAAAAAATGGTTGAAAAAAGATTTCATCAACAAAAAAGAATATTATTATTTATTTTCAAGCGACTCTCTTCTTCCTAAAGCCTATGGGCTCCCCAAGATCCACAAGGAAAATATTCCTTTTAGATTAATAGTTTCCTCAATAAATACTTCTCTATATAATATTGCTTCTTTCTTTCATAAAATTTTAAAAGATAGCCTTCCTAGAGCGGACAGTTTTGTAAATAACAGTTTTGATATATGCAACATTCTATCAGGGAAAACAATACAAGATACCGACATAATAGTTTCATTGGACGTTGTTTCATTATTTACTAATGTTTCCGTAGATCTTGCATTAAACGGTATCAATAATAGATGGCATTTTATAGAGTCACACACAAAGATTCCCAAAAATGAATTCATAGGTATGATAAAATTTATATTAACTTCTACATTTTTCACTTTTAATAACATAACTTACAAACAAATTTATGGGACTCCTATGGGTTCCCCACTTTCTCCGATCATTGCCGATATAGTCATGCAGGACTTGGAAACATTAGTAATTAGTAATTTAAATTGCGAAATGACTTTCTATTTCCGTTATGTAGACGACATTATTTTATGCACTTCCGCTGACAATATTACATATGTTTTGAACGAATTCAACAATTATAACGATAGACTACAATTTACATTGGAAAAAGAGGATAATCGTTGTATAAGCTTTTTAGACATAATGATCAAAGTAATAGATAATAAAATTTATTTAGATTGGTATCACAAAAAGACATTCTCAGGTAGATTACTTTCATTTTTTTCAAATCATCCGACTTGTCATAAAATAGGAACAATTTATAACTTGGTAGATAGAGCTTTATTACTATCACATCCGCAATTTCACAAAAAAAATATAGAGAAAGCTATTAACATTTTGCTATCCAACGGTTATCCTCTTGATCTAATTTTCACAGAAATAAAACGCAGATTAAAAAATCTCTCAACTAAGAAATTTAACAAGCCTAATAATAACAATATAACAGATACCAATAATACTAATACTAACATTAAATATTTTGTCATACCATATATAGAATCAATATCTGAGAAAGTTGCTTCAGCAATAAGAAGACCTGACGTAGTGGTAGGATATCGTTGCATTAAAAAATTGAATGACTTCATAAAAGTTCAAAAGGACAAAAATAATTGCCCCACGAATTCTAATGTTATTTATAAATTGAATTGCAACGATTGTGACGCCACATATGTCGGACAGACAAAAAGACAGTTAGGAACGAGACTTAAAGAACATAAAAATAATATTAAATTAGACTCTGCTAGACATTCGGTTGTCACAGAACACATTCTAAACGAACAACATACATTTGACTGGGACAATATTAAAATTATGGATCACGAAAAGAACTACCATAAAAGACTAATATCTGAAATGATCCACATTAAAGAACAGAAAAATGGAATTAATTTAAATACAGACACCGAATTGTTAGACAGTAGTTATTTTGACATACTTAAAAAATTTGCTGAATCATAATTTAGAAAAAACATTGGTAATAAATAAATACATCACGCTCTCTATTTTGACATTTGGTATTCAGACTTCGCAACACACACTTGAAATATCGGGGAAAAGGACTTGTTAAAACGATAATGTAAGTTGAAAGATTTTTTAATTTTCTCTGACATTGATTTAATTCGCGTATTATATCCGTAGCATGCTCAAATGTCGCATAACTTGGCATCTCAGACCAATCGCCTTGCATATCTATTGGTCAACAGCGAAGAATCGTTTCAATTTTATATTTTAATATTTAACTAACTTTGTATTTTTAACATTTAACTTTGTATTTTAATATTTAACTTTTATGTATTGATAAAGACTGTAGTGCAGTCGAAACGTTTACAATTTATATCGATTCTGTAACGGAATGTTAATTTAATTATTTAACTATTAATAAAAATTTTTACACCTTATTTATTTGCTCGTTCAGTTGGCCTACTATATATGATTTGTTTAATTTTGAAAATTATTTAGTTTCGTTAGGATAACGCATTGTCATCCGCGATTTGGCTCTTGTTGCCCGTCTTATACGTTAAATTTATATTTATATTACAGAGCCTTGTTAAAACTCTTATATTGATACACGCTGGCTTAAAAATGCGTTTGTTTACCAACATTAATATATATAACAGAGAAAAGTATAGAATCGAAAGGATCTGAATAGCTCAGCTGGAAGAGCAGTCGCCCGGCAAGCGAAAGGTCTCGGGTTCGATTCCCGATTCCGCGATTTTCTGATCTATAGTTTTCTCTTGCATTCATTTATTTATTTTCCGTGGGGGGGTTAAAGGGGGTATTGAAATTAAATCTCAAATATGAGATTATTTCATATTTTAAAATCTTGGCCGTGTCCAAGTAAAATTTGGTGCCTTGTGCACCGGTATTTAATTCTAACGGAAAATTATTTAGTTTCGTTAGGATAACGCATTGTCATCCGCGATTTGGCTCTTGTTGCCCGTCTTATACGTTAAATTTATATTTATATTACAGAGCCTTGTTAAAACTCTTATATTGATACACGCTGGCTTAAAAATGCGTTTGTTTACCAACATTAATATATATAACAGAGAAAAGTATAGAATCGAAAGGATCTGAATAGCTCAGCTGGAAGAGCAGTCGCCCGGCAAGCGAAAGGTCTCGGGTTCGATTCCCGATTCAGCGATTTTCGGATCTATATTTTTCTCTTGCATTCATTTATTTATTTTCCGTAGGGGGGTTAAAGGGGGTATTGAAATTAAATCTCAAATATGAGATTATTTCATATTTTAAAATCTTGGCCGTGTCCAAGTAAAATTTGGTGCCTTGTGCACCGGTATTTAATTCTAATGGAAAATTATTTAGTTTCGTTAGGATAACGCATTGTCATCCGCGATTTGGCTCTTGTTGCCCGTCTTATACGTTAAATTTATATTTATATTACAGAGCCTTGTTAAAACTCTTATATTGATACACGCTGGCTTAAAAATGCGTTTGTTTACCAACATTAATATATATAACAGAGAAAAGTATAGAATCGAAAGGATCTGAATAGCTCAGCTGGAAGAGCAGTCGCCCGGCAAGCGAAAGGTCTCGGGTTCGATTCCCGATTCAGCGATTTTCGGATCTATATTTTTCTCTTGCATTCATTTATTTATTTTCCGTAGGGGGGTTAAAGGGGTTATGGAAATTAAATCTCAAATATGAGATTATTTCATATTTTAAAATCTTGGCCGTGTCCAAGTTAAATTTGGTGCCTTGTGCACCGGTATTTAATTCTAACGGAAAATTATTTAGTTTCGTTAGGATAACGCATTGTCATCCGCGATTTGGCTCTTGTTGCCCGTCTTATACGTTAAATTTATATTTATATTACAGAGCCTTGTTAAAACTCTTATAAAATCATTCTTAAGTTTCCATTTTACAGAGGTTTTTGTAATTTAAAAGAAATCAAGATGCGTTTTATACCCTGAATGTCAAACCCGGACGATCAAACTCTCCTAAAAACTGCACATATATATGCACTATAACATATGTTAAAGTCATCATTTAACGTGAGGTACTTGACCTTCAAAAAGAGGCTTATTTGAGTCGAGTCTATAAGGCGGGTTTTTGCTCATCACCAATCAATTTTAAAGTGTCATTTTATTTTTCTATTAAAGCCTTATAAGCTCTGGAATTAATCCGGCCAGTGAAGACAAGATCTCGAAATGATCCGCCTAATTAAGGCAAGCTCTGGAATTGATCCGGCCAGTGAAGGCAAGATCTCGAAATGATCCGGCCAGCAAAAGCAAGCTTTGGAATTAATTCGGCCAGTGAAGGCAAGATCTTGAAATGATCCGGCCAGCGAAGACAAGATTTCGAAATGATCCGGCTAGCGAAGGCAAGATCTCGAAATGATTCGGCCAACTAATGTGCGATTGAAAATATTAACTTGTTCGACCTCTTTAGAAATCGAGACAATAAACAATGTGGAAAGCGAGAAGGCAGAAGACAAAGGTGTACCTAAAATAATATAATCCCCCTACCTCCCTGCTTGTTTATGCTAGCGATAGTCAATAGTACGGCGGTGAATAATCAAAAATTCCCTGACGGTCACAAAAACAAACACAACTGGACGAGCAAAAAAACAAAAGAAAACGAAGCAATTTAAAATTTTAAACAAACGAAAGTAACGGTAATCGATAAGTGGTTATAGGTAACTGTTTTTGTTTGATTAGTATTATTAGTTAAACTCAGGATTTAATTATAGTTAGAATTCACTTGATTACCAAGCTTTATTTAAGTAACAAAATATACAGAAATCAAAGAACCCAGAAATTTTATATTCGATTTCGGAGCACGTCTTAACGGTACGACGTTCGTGTTTATACTGAATACTGAGATGATGTAGCGTATAGGAAACGAAGCAAACAGATATAAGTCACCTTGTATTGTTTGCTTTATTCTCTATGTGTCTTGACGAGCACGCTTCCAACACGCTACATCCGCGTGATTCAAGTACGAGAGACGAAAATATAACATGTGTATGTAAGAAAGAAAATTATAATAACTTTACTTAAATCCGAAACATTACCACCCGCCTCGATCGGTGGATCGAAATCAAATCTGATCTGTTAAGGTACTCTCTCTCATCATGTGAGATGATAGTTGTAATGACTTACATGGTTCTTTTTTTTTTGTTAAATACTCACACCACCCGCCGTGTGAGAGCACTTTCACATATTTGGAACCATCTATAGAATACTTAGAATTAATGTAAAGTTAAGCGAAACTTTAATAATTCGTTAGGCGTGTGAAAGGTCTGGTCGATATTTAACAATTTACTCCAGCGACTCGACAGAAAAAGTATTATTTTCAGCGACCGGTAGTAGACAGAGTTTGGAGATAGGGCGAGTATAAATCGCGTTTACAGTCTGTACGTCGACCACTCGCACTAGATTATCTGTCCCCGGGTAAACCTTTACTACCCTTCCGAGTTCCCACTTAGTTGGAAAGAAATTTGGATTTTTGATTAGCACTAAGTCATCAATTTTCAAATTAGACCTATGTTTTGACCATTTTGACCGCGTCTGTAGAGAATTAAGATAATCGGATGACCAGACTTTTCAGAACCTCTCTGTGATAGCTTGTACGGTCTGCCAGCGCGACAATCGGTTTTCTGATAAATTCAACAAAGACGGCGTAGGTACTGCCTTTAACAGAGACCCAGTCAAAAAATGTCCTGGTGTTAACGTGTCAAATGACTCCGGATCATCACTTAGCGGGTGTATAGGACGTGAATTCAAGCAGCTTTCTACTTTACATAGGAGTGTATTGAACTCTTCGTAAGTAGGCTTGAATTCTCCAATGATTCTTTTCAAGTGAAATTTTACGCTTTTTACTCCCGCTTCCCAGAGTCCTCCAAAATGAGGAGCTCCAGGAGGAATAAACTTCCAAGTAATCTCGTCAGATGCAAAAAGATTCTTAAAATTGATATCCGAAGTCACTCGACAAAGCTGCGATTTAAGTTCATTTTCGGCACCTTTAAAATTAGTACCATTATCTGAGTACACGCATGAGGGTAATCCTCGGCGGGACACAAATCTATCAAATGCTGCGAGAAAGCTTTCTGAGGTATAGTCCGAGACAAGCTCCAGATGTACTGCGCGTGTAGCAAAGCAAACAAAAATGGTTAAGTAACATTTTTATGTTTTGCAACCGCGGCCTGGAGCTAGTCTCACTAGATACGGACCTGCATAGTCCACACCTACGTGTGAAAAAGGGCGACTCGGCTTGACGCGGGATTCGGGTAAATCCCCCATAAGCTGAGACGAAACCCGAGCTCGCTGTCTTACGCATGTTATACATTTATAAATGAATGATTTGACTAAAGAGCGTGCTTAAAATCCAGTACTTTTGTCGTAGGACTCGCAAGGTCAGCTGAGTACCACCGTGCAACGTGTATGTGTGTGTGTGAGAGATGAGGAGATACGCTATTCTACCTCTTGACAAAATCGCCGGGAATCGACAAGACGCGGATAAATCTGCATTTCTTAGTCGTCCTCCAATTCTAAGAATGCCCTTCTCATCTAGAAATGGATTTAAACGCCTCAAAGGACTCCGATTGCCTACGAATTTGTAATCTTGTAAAAGATGAATTTCTTGAGAAAAACATCGTTGTTGTTCGACTTTAATTACAAATTCTTTTGCTAATAAGATCTCCTCTCCAGTTAAGGCCAAATCTAGTAGTTCTGTTTTAATCAACTTCCTACAACGCCGTATAAAACGAATCCTAAAAAAATCATAAAAATGAAAAGGTTAGGCATGTTCAAAAGAAAGTACTCAAAAATTTAAACGATCTAATAATAAATTATCACGAAAAGTAACTGATATGTTATTCAAGGTGCCAGTTCAAAGTGAACATACGTAAAGTGTATATTATCTAAATTTAGTAATAATATATTACCATGAAAAGTAACTGTGATATTTTATTCAAGGTGCAAGTTCACATTGAATATACATACATATAAGTAAAACTGATTACAATTTGATTCTAGAAAATAAGTGCGATATGTTATTCTTAGTGCACAAAATATAATAGTCGTTTATAGAGATTTGATTTGAAATTCATACTAGCCCGTACAATGAAAAATAATTGCTTGTAATTCCAGAGTACCAATTTGTTAATGACTCAGAAAAATAACATGGCGGCCTGCTCTTAAAAAACTATGATGTTTCTCGATGTCCATTTAGAAATAATGTCAAAGCTCTTACAGAATAATTACTACAACATTTGAAATACGAAAAGTATTACATTAGAAGAAGATTAGATTAGAATAAGGATTCAACGTATTTTTAAAAGCTCTACACACACAACGAAGTAAATATACAAAA